>NW_026089805.1:0-251621 GCF_024586455.1 Bactrocera neohumeralis | reverse complement strand
AAATTATTAAATATTAGTCCAAATTGACTGTAAATAGTACTACATATGCTGGCATTCATACAAAATTATACTCATATCATACTTATTTTTACATGCCAATATGGAAATGCTGATGGCAAAACGTAAAAGCATGCATATTTGCATACAAATTGAAGCATGGAAATATCACATTGCTGTGTTGGGAGTATCATAAGGAGCATGCATACACATATTTATGTGTCTTCATATTCTTCATATTTTTCTTAAATATTCCTTGATTGCGCATACATAGGGTGACCACCTTTTCAAGATCTCATTTACGTACACAAAATTTTTTTTTCTTGCCTCTTTCTATAATGATAGTTAGATTACTATAAGTTTATATTATGTACAGTTTTTAATTAATGAAAAACCGGTGCTTGCAAATGCAATTTAATTTAATTTGATTTCAATTTATGGTCAAGTTATGGAGAAAGCAGTTTATTTTTCGATAGCCCAACTCGTTTTTTGCATACAAATGTCAGCATACTTATTTTTGTTTATTTATTTATAATAATTCATATAACAAAAATAGTTTTATTATATAAATACATAAACGCAGCACTGGCTACGAGGCCTTCAGCCGTCTTGTAATTATAACTAGGTGAAAAATTCTAATTGCTAAGGGTTAGTAAAGATGTAAGTTGCTTAAATATATTTTAACAAATCGTTGGTTTTTAAAAATCTATATACAATCATCACGTTTTTTTCTGAATGTTCACTTAGTAGTTTCATGAGATCAATGTTGCCAGAGTTGTGGGCTGTTGGGTGAAGCATCGGACAGAGTGTGAGTAAGTGTTTGATAGTAGCGGTGTCATCGCAAAGGGGGCAAATGGATGGGCTTTTACCCGATAGTAAGTGGGCGTGTGTTATGATAGTGTGTCCAATCCTTAATCGAGTATATGTCTTCATTGCGCTAGTTGGAACTGTTGACGAGTAGATTATACGATTTCTGGCTGGCTTTATGACCGCGTAGTGATGTTTAAATGTTTTCCATTCGCTTGCGTTTTTTTGATGCCTTTTGTGCTTAATAAGGTTAAGAATGTCTTGCTTGGATGAGACGTAGTATGTTAAGGCAGGAGTCCTGGCTACATTTTTCGCAGCGAGGTCTGCAAAGTGGTTGCCTGTAATACCAGCATGGCCAGAGATCCACATTACTTGGATTTTCTGGGGGGCACCAATGACCGCGTCTCTGATAACTTCTATTATGGGATTGCGATTGGAAGGAGATGTTATTGCATACATACACGATTTGCTGTCTGTACAGATGAGGAACTTTCCTTTAGTCTTTTTTGCGTAATTAACTGCATGAAGGATAGCAGATCCTTCAGCGGTAAATACAGAGGTCGTTGAGGGAAGAAGCCAATTGCAAATAATTTCTCCTGTGGCAGTGACAACTGCTAACGAAGTGGAATCGATGGACTTGGAGCCATCTGTAAACAATAACTTCCAGCCATTATTTGTGTAATTAGATTCCAGTTCAGCAAAGGTTTGTTGAAAGACTTCGTTTGGTGTGTTTTGCTTGGACAAAAACATAAGCTTATTCTGTAGTATTTTATCATTGATCAGACAGGGAGGATGTCGAGTGGTGAATTTGCGTGTTGCGTTACGTAAAATATTATTTTCTGCAGCGAAACTTAAGCATCTCGAAATAGCCGATTGTATTCTTGGAATTTTTCTTTTTTTCGTGGCATGCGTGATAGTTGTATTTAGTAATGGGTTGGTGTTCTCAGCCGTTTTCGCAAGAATTTGAAGCGAAGAATCTATAATTTTATTTTGAATAGTTGGTAAACCAGATTCAGCCATTATCGTTTTTATTGGCGAGGTTGGAAAGGCCCGGAGACTTCGCCGTATTGCACAATGGTAAGGTGTATTTAAAAGGTTGATACTGCTTTTGGAGCAATTGCCATAGATGGGGAGCCCATAATCTATTTTTGAAGTTAGCAAAGCTCTGACAACATTGACTAGTGTGTTCGGATGAATAAATGAATGCTTAGACGAGAGATATTTAACAATATTTAATCGTGACATTAACGAGTTTCTGACATATTTACAGTGAGCATTAAAATTATAATTAGAGTCAAAAATTAATCCTAGTATTTTCAGCTGTGTTTTACATTCGATGTTAGTTTGGTTGTGGGTTAGTGAAATACCGTTGCAAATTTGCTTCCCACATACATGAAGGATATGTGTTTTGTCTAAGGAAAGTGAAGCACCAGACTCCAGTGACCAGGTCTCAATTCTGGCGAGTATATTAGTAAATAAGGATTGAGCTAAATTAACGTCAGAGACTTTTGTGCAGATTGGGACATCGTCAGCATAGATCTGGTGCTCAACTCCTTTGTAATTTTTTATCATCATTCTAATATCATCGAAAGCAATGATAAAAAGGAGGGCTGAAAGACGTGAGCCTTGCGGCGTACCATTAGAAAGCGGAAGTGTTGAAGAAAGAAAACCATTTACGTTGACTTTGAGTTTTCTGTTTGTGAGAAAGTTAGTAATAAAACGTATCATATTTTGGCCTATTTTCCATTTTCTTAGTTGTCGAATTATAATATGGGCTCCAATTTTGTCGAAAGCTCTGTGAAAGTCCAGAGATAGTACGGACACGTGGTTTTTGCTAGACAAAGCGTTAGTAATGAAGTAGTCTAGTTGGATTAAAGCATCTAACGTGCCTTGACCTTTTTTGTAGGCGACTTGATTCGGTGATATGAACTTCTTTCGCTGAGCATACCACATCAAGCGGTTAGCCACGATCTTTTCCAAAAATTTTGCCCATACATGGAAGGAGGGAAATCGGCCTATAGTTAGCAAGTTCATCGCAGGATTTGTGTGGTTTAAGTATTGGTATGACACAGGACGTTTTCCAAAATTGTGGGTAGACACCAGTATTGAAAATTTTGTTATAAAGCTTTACCAATCGGAGCTTGAGGCTTTTTGGCATATGTCTGATAATTGGATAAGAAATTTTATCTTGCCCCGGGGACTTACCTTTAACGGTAGATGCAACGAACTCGAATTCAGACAGTGAAATGCTGGTTTCTATTTGTTTAGCAGAAAAAGAAAGAGGGGAGACAGAGTAGGAAGTGTCGGACAGTGTGGTGGTTTTAGAGGTTTGAAACTGTGTGCTGAATGAAATATCTGAGCTTGTTTCAGAATAGTGGTTTGCAAATAACTCGGAAATATCGGATGGATTGGTTACCAAACCTGTTGGCCCCTTTACGCATTGAATGGTTAGATTTCTAGGCACTCCAGAAAGTTTTTTTAAAGCGTTCCATATTAACTTAGGACTAGACGAAGGATTTATTTTGCTTGTGAAATCCTGAAAACATTTACGCTTGGCCTGTTTCGCGGAACGACGGAAAAGAGCATTGGCTTTCCTGAAAGATATTAAGTTGACTAGTGATCGAGCGCGTTTGTATTCATACCAAGCTGTCTATTTTTTGCCCGCAATTCAGCGATTTCTTTATTCCACCAAGGAACACTCTTTGAACTTGCTGTTGGCTTTGTATGAGGAATGCTAACATTCGCTGCTGAACGGATAATTTTTGTTAACCTCGCACTTTCTTGGTTAGGGTTGTCAGATATTGGGGTATTATTGCCATTTATCTCGCAATGTGTCTGAAACTTCTCCCAATCAGCGTAATCAATTTTGAATACCTTATTTCTTTTGTGGTTTTTAGTTGTTGAGCCTAGGTGCAATTTTAGTACAATGGGGAAGTGATCGCTTCCATGCAGGTGATCGAGTATACTCCATTCGCACTCTGTGGCAAGTGTGTCGGTGCACATTGTAAGATCTACATGGGAAAAAGTGGAGTGAGTGGAAAAGTGTGTCGCGGATCCGTTATTCAAACATATTAAGTTAGAGGAAAGTAAAGCGTCTTCAATGCATTTGCCCCTCTTGTTGGCTATTGGAGAGCCCCATAGTGGACTCCATGCATTAAAATCACCAGCGAAAATTAAAGGAGTAGAAGCTTGGTTGATTAATTGCAGGATGTCTGTACTGGTAAAATGTTCATCTGGTGCAATATAGGTGCAGATAATGGTGATTTTTTTAACTAAGATAATTTCGATCGACATAGCCAGCAAGTTGGATTGAATGGCATTAATTTTGTGTGGAATATCTCTTCTTATGAGAATCGCAATACCTCTTTTACCTGTGCTAATATGTGGAAGATTGTGAAACATGCCAATGTACTGCTTAGGAGTAAAAGCCGACAAGTTGAAAGAGATGTGAGTTTCATTTAAGAGTATAATAGCTGGGGAATGATCTTGTATTAATAATTGAAGCTCATTGTAATTATTAGTGTAGCCGTTTAAATTCCATTGCAATAATGGAATCATAAGATCTATGTAGGAAAAAAAGAAAAAGGGAAACAGAAGAGAGCTAGAATATCAACTCGTATGAGTAGTCAGTTGAAGCTGAGTGTCACCAATTGAGTACTAGTTCAAAAGAGAGTAAAGGCTAAGCGTATTTATTCAGAGTCAATTTCTATTTGTTCAGTATGTTGAGTAGAGTATTGATTATCGTTGGAATTGCTTGTTGTTGGAAAGAGATTTTCGTGATTAGGTGGATTAGACTGCACGGTAGTATTGGTAGTAGTGTTGTTGAAGTCAGTATATTTATTAAGCGAGTTTAAGGAGTTGTTTAAGTTAGAAATGAGAGAGGCTGTTGTTGGACTGAAAAGTTTGGGATTTAAGAAAGAGGCTTGTTGGGTACAGTTGTCGCTGATATTTTTAGCTGAATGTGAGACGTTGTTGTAGTCTGAACTGATCGATGCAGGCTTGTTGATGGAAATATGTTTGTTGTTGGCATTTGATGAGTGATTTTTTCTAGTTAAAGAGTTTATTGATGAGTTGGGAGCAGAAGTGACCTCTGCGTTTTGTTTTGATGTACTAGGCAAGTCATTGTCGGCAATTCTATGAGAATTTTTGGATTTTGTGAGATTGTTGATGGCTGAAATTTTTGTTGGTGTGGTGGATACAGAGGATACCTCTTTTGTAGGTTGAAGCACATGTGCAAAGCTAGCAGTGAGGGAAGGGAGGGAAGTATTTTCTCTATACTTTTTAAGAGCTTCGTGCACACTGCACTTTTCTAGTGTCTTTATTTTTAAAATTTCTTTGGTTTGCATATACTTTGGACACTTATAGTCCGAAGAACGATGCTCGCCAGAACAATTCGCACACATGACTCGGATGCAGTCATTATCGTGTGGAGAAGGGAAATTGCAAGTTTCGCATGTTGGGGAACCCTTACAATGTTTTTGCGTATGACCCAATTTTTGGCATGACCTGCAGCGCATTGGATTAGGCACGTATGGTCGCACAGAGGTCATCCTCCATGCGATGTTTATTTCGTTTGGAAGGGAATAACTGTTGAATGATATTAGCATAACAAAAGTAGGCTTTATAACACCTTCAACTTTGCGAGTGAACTTATAAACCGCGGAAACTTCGTAAGAACTCAGTCCTTCAATTATTTTGCTTTCAGGCACATCGTTTAAAAACGGTGCATAAATGGTGCCTTTGTTACAATTAAGATGTTGATGATAGCTAGCGCTAACAGCGCCAATGTTGAAAAGACATTTCGTTTTTATAAACTTTTCTGCTACTTGCTTATTTTTCACTAGCAGTAATAGGCTGCCGTCGCGTAATTCACTAATTTTGCTTATATCTTTGCTCACGGTAAGTAAGGCATTGTAAACACGAAAACAAGAAACCTTCGAAAGGGGTGTAGAATTCTCGTCGGATTTAATCACAATATACTTTGGATCATCACTTTTTATTGGCGGTAAGTCAGGAAAAGCATCTTGCAGTTTTTGATACGATTTTTTACGTTTTGTGGAAGCCCGCCGGGGGCATAGTGGAAAAGTTATAATACACTGATATATGTAAGTATTGGATTATATTTCTCACTTAAAATAAGTATTAATCGCGTTACTTAAGTAAGCAGAACGTAGTGCAAAAAAAAAGAACACCAAAAGAGAGCTATATCAATAGCTATAAACTCAGAGAAAGACGCTAACACAACTGCTCAGTACGAGGTTTAGTCGGTGACTGATACTTATTTTTTTTATTTTTTTTTTTTTTTTTGTTTTCGTCGATCTGATTGGCATTTTTGAATGCGTATTTTTCATTTGATGCAATTTCCTTCAACATTTTAGGTTGCATTTTTAAAAATTCCTTACAAATAATTTTAATGTTGCATCGAACATATAAAAGATCTCGCAATGTTTCGATCTTTATTTGTGATTTTTCATCGTTCCAAATCTGATTGATCAAAGAAAATACTCGTTCAACGGTGGCTGATATGCCTGGCAAGGAGAGAATATACGATATAATTCTGACCATGTGGTTGTATGGAACCTTCTTTTTGACGAAATGTTGAAAAATTTCAACCCAGCGTTGATCGGTGGCAGTACCAATTTCTTCCCACGATTTGATTTTCTCTTCGGTTACGTATCTTTCCAAATACTGATCGAATAAATCAGTATCGGATGATTCCAGATCAAAATGGTTATTGGTTGCGATGTACTTCGCGGTGGTTTCGATAAACTTCCATTGCGGTGGTTGATCAAGCGCAAACCAGGCCAAAATCATAATAGGGCCAAATTGTTCTTCCCACTTTTCAATATATTTTATACATGATTCTAAGAAAGAAATGAATAAAATCTTTTAAATTGAAAATAAATCTAAATTAATATTCGAACCATAGAATTGATGTGAGAGATCTTGCATCTCTTCTTTTAACACTCTTTCGTCAACAGCAGAAATATGTTCCATTTCCTTTTGCACTGTAGCGGACAAAAATGCTTCTTTTTTCCGAGATTCGAGCGATTGGACAAAAGAATGGAGTGCATGCCCAACTTCCATTGCATTAATATTGTAGCTTTCCACTGCTTTAACTGTTCTGTTGAAAATAGATGCCTACATAAGAAATTAACACATTCGCGTAAATTGCGGGAATTCCCGTCATTCATGTTTCCTGCAATAAAACAATTGCGGGAATTCCCGCGCTATTATCCCGCAATTTCTTCCGCACATATAAAATTGCTCTAGAAAAATAAATGCGGGAATTCCGGTAATGGCGGGAATTCCCTAATTTGTTCAAACTATTTAAAAAAATTAACCTGTAGAAAAAAAGCGGGAATTCCCGCTCTTCATTTTTGTATGGAAAAATTAAGTGATTATCTGGCAGCCACCCGCTAAATTTAAATGAACGCGAACGTGTTAAAAATGGTCATGGTTAAAAAAACCCTATCTTACATTTCTACACGGGCAACCTTGATATAGTTTAACAAATATACATACATACAAGTGCACATATTTTCTGGATTATTCAGGGTCGCTGATGATGTGGTTAGTACTTATTGTTTTGTGATTATAAGGATTACTTTAGGTTGCAAACATAAAAACTCAGGCATAAAATCGCTAGTACCTGCGTTAATCACTTGCGCTAAAAAGTATAAAATAGGGTTTACCAGTATTAGGGATTTTATCATGCACGTATGATTCGAAGTGAAAGGACGTTTCTGTTTATTTTGTGGAAATAAATAAATAAAATCAAAGTGAAATGGCAGATGGTGAATGGCTTACTCCACGACAACTAAGCGCACTTTCGTACGAAGAACAGCAAGCATATATTCGTCAAACGCTTGAAGAGAGCCAAGAAGAAATAAGTGACCACGATTCAGTAGTTGGTGACGAGGCTTTAGATGAATGTGTAGGTGATATTGGTGGTGATGACTTAGACTTAGAAGAGCCCACGTTACCAGAATATGACCCAGAGGACGACAGTGATTCTGATGAAGAACTTGAAGATGCACCAATTGAAACTGGGGAATATTTTACTGCCAGAGATGGTAATGTTTGGTCTTCGATACAACCTGTAAGATTCCGTACGCACAACATTCTAAGAAGTGCACAATCTGGACCAGTACGGACAACGCAAGGTTTGACCATTTCAGAAACGTTCAAATTGATAATGTCAGACGAAATATGCGACATAATTATTCGTGAAACAAATCGAAAGGCAAGGCAATTCTTTGATGATGACAATGCAAAACATCCAACAAGAGAACCGAGATCATGGATTCCCATAACAGAAAGTGAATTTGATGCATATTTGGGCGTACTTTTGCTAAGCGGCGTTACACATTCTGGTTACGTGCATACGAAAGATTTGTGGAATACTAAATCACATCCATTATATCGTGCTGCAATGAGTGTTCGACGATTTTGGGAAATTAGCCGCTTCATTCGTTTTGATAATGGAAACACACGCCAGCAACGCAAACAAACTGACAAAGCAGCAGCAATATCGGACGTTTTTTTGATGCTAAACAGCTGTCTTCGTAGATATTACGTGGCAGGAGCCAACGTCACCGTAGATGAACAATTGTATGCTTATCGTGGTGGAACTGGCTTCACGCAATACATATCATCAAAACCTGCCAAATATGGGATAAAAGTGTGGTGGGTGTGCGACTCCATTTCGTCCTATCCATTGCAGGTACTATCAATATTGTTGAAAGTATAAATATGTAACTAAATTGAATTTAATATTTCAATGCAGGGACAAATCTATACAGGAATGGCACCGTCTGGTGAACGTGAAAGAAACGTTGGTGAAAGAATGGTCAAAGATTTATGTATCAACCTTTTTGATGGAAGTGGAAGAAATATTGTATGTGACAACTTTTTCACTAGCTACAACTTGGCAAAATCTTTGATGATAGACAATAATTTATCTATATTGGGTACTTGCAACAAAAGGCGTACATTCGTGCCAGCAGCATTTGCCAACCCCAAGGGACGTGAGGCTGAATCGTCAATGTTTGGGTTCTATAATCACGTTACGATGTGCTCGTACGTGCCTAAGAAAAACAAGGCAGTTGTATTATTGTCCACTTCTCATTATACAACAAAAACGTCCGGTCCTAAGAAGAAGCCATTGCTTATATTGGACTACAACAAAACCAAAGGTGGAGTTGATAGCATGGACATGTGCTTGTCCGAATATAGTACCAAGCGGCGCACAAATAGATGGCCTTTGGCTTTCTTTTATAATATTGTGGACGTTGCTGCGTTTGCTGCATACATAATATACGTTGACAACAACACTCACCTGAAGTCATATACAAGCCGCCGTATCATGTTTCTCCATCAGCTAAGTGAGCAACTATGCAAGCCAGAAATAGAGAGAAGGGCGAATAACAGCAGAATATCCAGAGTTTTTTCAACGCGCAACGCCATCGAAGCCATGATAGGTAGGCCCATCCGAGTTGTGGATGCTGGAGCACATGAAGCGGAGGAGCGTGATAGTACGGGACGCCTAAAAGTAAAGGGGAATTGCTATATCTGCTCCAAACGACGCCCTACTGAAAGCATGTACATTATGCAACAAACCGGTGTGCGCAGAGCATTCCAAAGACTTTCCGTAATGCGATAGATGTAATTGAATTTCAATAATTTTAAATTTTTTCGTAGTGTTTTTAATATGTTTTTCAAAAGTATTTTATAATTTATAATAATTTTTATGCCATAAGTATTTTTGTCACTCAAAATAAACTATACTTTTCAAATATCATCATATTTGCATGCGTTTTACTATACATATGGTATGGTATACCCAGGTATGTATGCTGTTGACGTAAGGGTGCAACTTTGTAAATGGGCTTTATCTACCAAACGGATAATCCAATCCTAACCAAAATTGGGACTATTGCGTAAAACAGTTTTCGCTAGGATATCACCAAATTTCAAGTCGATCCGATTATCCAGTTCAGAGCTACAGCGTTTTGAAAACGCAAAACATACCCAGGTATGTTGCCGTTGACATAAGGGTTAACACATGCATACGTATATTATTGATATAACGCAAATGTGTGAGTATATTAGTAAAAAAAATCTGAATCGCAAGCGATTAGTTGAATGTGTACCTGCCGGGTTATAACGGCATGCCATTTGCCATACAAAACGTATGTATGTACATACCCGGGTGTGTTGCTGTTGACGTGCGTAAAAAAATCTGCTGTTGACATAAAGGTTAAAAAGAAAGTTATTGGTACCTGACACATTTCATTCCCATTAACCGATACTTACTTGATCACGAAGGAAAAGCAGCCACATCTTGGCCCTTGGATCTTCAAACAATAGTAGCAAAGAATTTGGGGTGTTGGGATCTTCCAAAAAATACTCCTTAAGACCATCAAAAATACTTAATATTGAGTCGATTGAGGATGGAGTCATGTGTAGAAGTTCACGCAAGTGAGGAAAGTTCTCTAATCGCCATTCACTTGGGAGTGGCCAAAAACGATTCTTTTACATATGACTCAAGCAGCTCACTACTTCCGGTGTTTGACCAAGTATCCTCTGGGTAGCCTAAGAACATCAGTTTGAAGGCGAGCTAAAGTGAGAAGGTGAAATATCCCCTACAAAGGGTTGTGCGCAGGGTTTGGGACCCGCCACGTAAAAAAACACCCCCAATGAACAGAAACAACCAGCCTCGCGCTGTACGGCGCCCAGATATGGGGAAAAGCCCTAGAAATAAAATCTTATCGCCGTGACCTTTTTTCTATATATGCCACTTGCGCGCTGAGAGAAATTCAATGCCGCATAATACAATAAAAGAAATTGCAAGGGCAGAGACGGTGAATCACTGGCAAAAACGATGGGAGGAAAGCGAAAACGGACGGTGGACATTCCGACTGATCCCCATCGTTGAATCATGTCTAAACAGACCGCACGGTGAGGTAGATTTCCACCTTACTCAAATCCTCACAGGACATGGCTGCTTCAAAGCGTATTTGAAAAGGTTCGGACACGAAAATAAAGACATATGCGATTATTGCGGAGGCGACGCCGTCGAAAATGTAGAACACACATTCTTCTATTGCCCCAAATATAATCTTGAGAGGCAACATTTAAAAAATGCGTTCGGTATAGACCCAACTCCTGATAACTTGGTTAACCAAATGGTCGAATCAGTTGAGAAGTGGAAAGCTGCTTGCGAAGTGGCAGCCAGGGTTATGAAATCCCAACGTGCTAGCGAACAGCGGAGGAGAAGAGAGCTGTGAAATGTAACGAACAACCACGACCCAAACACACTAACTTTGACGTGACGGAGAGGGTTGGCGACGAATAATGTACAAGGGGGGTTATCAGACCAACAGGGGTGGGGCCAAGTAAACGCAACTTGTAACTGAATGCATTTTGACCATCACGTACGCTTGAGTGTCACTCAACCATCCTCTTGACGTAATACTTGACGGTGGTACCGGGGGGAACGGTACAGGACGGTAGGAGGTTTAGTTCGGATTAAAGTTCCACACTGACATGGGGTCCAGGCTTTCGATGCTTCCTCCTCGTAAAAAAAAAAAACAAAAATACAAAATTATACTCATATCATAATTATTTTTACATGCCAATATGGAAATGACGATGGCAAAACGCAAAAGCATACATATTTGCATACATATTGAAAGCATGGAAATATCACATTGCTGTGTTGGGAGTATCATAAGGAGCATGCATACATATATTTATGTATCTTCATATTCTTCATATATTTCTTCAATATTCCTTGATTGCGCATACATGCTATGGCATCATATGCCGTACGTATATTATTTCTCTTCATATTCTCTGTTTGAGTATGTGGAGAACTGTTAAAAATGTTAACGTTTCACAGCGTGAATTCTGTATTTGTGTGGTGAGATTCCGTGTCGCAATTTTATCAAATGTTCGCTGTCAAACCTGCACCTTCTCTATGTTTTATGTTCTCTGGCTCAGCTCTGTTCAAGCGCAACTGTTACGATTTCTCCTGCTGAGCTGGCAGTGGTGAAACTCCGTCATCTCGACCGAGTTAGCCAAAAATACTTTTACGTTCTTCGCGCCGTGAACCTTCTCTATTATAAACGTTCTCTGTCATAGAGAAGGTTCACGGCGCGGAGAACGTAAAAATATTTTTGGCTAACAAAATTCGATGAGCATGTGTCACCACAACCAGTTCAGAAAGAGAAATATTGACAGTGGCGCGAGTTACATCTCAGGTTACGTCTGACGGCATGCAGTTGTGCACCACATTGCATGATCAGCCAGTACGTGACCAAAACAGCAGACTCAGCATATTTTGAGTCTGTTGGAATGTGCGGTACACCCACACATTGGGGCAGACTCGAGTTGCTGATCTGATGGCAGAGTCAGACTGATTCTTGCTACAGAATAGAAAACAACGTTTTAATCCATAACTGGCGCAGTCGACCGGAACGGTTCCATATTCTCTTTCAGCTCCGCTCAGCTAGCAAAGAAAAGATAAATAAAAGCTGAACAAATTATTATTAAACAAAAGTACTGTTATTAAAAGAAAAGTGGCAAAGGTACAGCTAATCATATAAATCCCAAAGCAGAACAAAATAATACATTTGAGTTGGAAAATTATAGCAAAAGCAAAAACAAAATTCAAAAAGTGAAAGAATTTGTGAAAATCGCAAAACAGAAATTATTTTGAGAAAAAATAAAGAAAACCGTTGAAAACCCTAAAAGTCAGCTCTTAAATATTCCATTGGATTACTGCATTTGGATTACCTTTAATTCAAAAACAACTACATCAACAGCAGCAACAGCGGAGACAGCAGCAGCAGCTTTAGCAAACAAAAAAAAAAACCAAGAAAAAACGTTAACTTCGGTTGCACCGAAGCTAAATACCCTTCACAGGTGCATTTCTCTTAGTAACTATATGTTCAGTTTGTATGGAAGCTATATGCTATAGTAATTTGTTCTGAACAATTTTTTTTGAGATTATATTGTTACCTTAAGCAGTAATCCATACCAAATTTCGTGAAGATACCACGTCAAATGCAAAAGTTTTCCATACCAGCACTAGATTCCGATCGTCCGACCTGAACAATTTCTTCGGAGATTACATTGTTGTTTTAGAAAATAATCTATACCAAATTTCGTGAATATATCTTCTCAAATGTAAAAGTTTTCCATCCAAAAACTTGATCCCGATCATTCAGTTTGAATGGCAGCTATATGCTATAGTTAACCATCTGATCAATTTCTTCGGAGATTACATTGTTGCTTTAGGAAATAATATATACCAAATTTCGCGAAGATACCACGACAAATGCAAAAGTTTTCCATATCAGCGTAAGATTCCGATCATTCAGTTTGTATGGTAGCTATATGCTATAGTTAACCGATCAGAACAATTACTTCGGAGATTACATTGTTGTCTTAGAAAATAATCTATACCAAATTTCGTGAAGATACATTGTGAAATGTGAAAGTTTTCCATACAATAACTTGATTCCGATCGTTCAGTTTGTATGGCAGCTATATATTATAGTTATCCGATATCGGCAGTTCCGACAAATGAGCAGCTTCTTGAAGATAAAATGACGTTTACAAAATTACAAAACAATAACTTAAAAACTGAGGGACTAGTTCGTATATATACAGCCAGACGGACGGACAGACAGACGGACATGGCTAAATCGACTCTGCTCAACGTACTGATCATTTATATATATACTTTATAGGGTCTCCGACGCTTCCTTCTGGGTGTTACAAACTTCGTGACAAATTTAATATACCCTGTTCAGGGTATAAAAACAACAACATAAACAGCAACAACAGCAGCAGCAGCTATAGTGCAGAAAAATATTGTAAGAATAAATTAAATATTGATATTTTAAGAAAACAATTTAAATAAAATGGCTCATAATAATAGGAATTTAGAAAACTGTGTGTAAGTTTGTAAATTCTTTTGAGGGTAATGCCGGCCAATTGCCAGCATTCATTGAGGCAATAGATAGGATTCTGAGGGATTATTTAAGCCAGGAACAAGAAGTTTTTAGAGCAGTGTATGATTTAAAAATAAGCAGGAAAGCAAAAAATTATTTGCATCTTGCCCCACCAGCTAGTTGGGAAGATTGCAAAATAAAACTTAAACAACATTTTAAGCCAAGAAAGGATCAAATGACTATAACTAGAGAAATAGATACATTACGTGTAGGTAGCATTAGTGAGTTAAGCAGTAGGATCATTGAAATAATTGATGCAATAACTGAATTTGGAGCTCTGGATGAAAACCGGGAGGCAATGAAGGGAATTTTTTCAGGTATGCTTATTGCAATAAGGAACTCAATTTGATTGACTCAGTTATTAGGAATTATATATAGTTTCATAGGGCTAGACGATGGAAATTTATATCCTATATTTTTAACAAGAAACAGAAATTCAAACAAATTTGATCTGAAGGCAAGAAATTTTAATAGTAACCAAAATCAAAATAATCAAAGAATAAACAACTTTAGGAGACAAAATATTGGCGATCAAAACCATGATCATTATTATACGCAAAATAATTCAGGACGATACTCTGAAAGGAATACCAACTTTTCAGGGCAAAATAATTATCACCCAAGTAATCTACAGAGACAAACTAGTTATCGGACAGGAAATTCAGGCCAATATACAAATCAATATTGTAATAATAATACTAATAACTGCTATGGTAATTCAGCAAGACAAAATATACAGAACGGT
This sequence comes from Bactrocera neohumeralis, assembly GCF_024586455.1. Classification (NCBI taxonomy): domain Eukaryota; kingdom Metazoa; phylum Arthropoda; class Insecta; order Diptera; family Tephritidae; genus Bactrocera; species Bactrocera neohumeralis. Next base: position 237,047 of record NW_026089805.1, on the reverse strand, counting down.
ACTCGACAAACAAGACGTTCAAATGGCCCAACACCCATGGATGTTGATGCTGTGAGCAGGACAGAGGAAACGAATAACAACGAGGAATTTTTTACCAATAAGCCTCGGAAAATCAAAATAAAATATTAATTTCACTTACTTTGTTTAACAAAAAATGGTGTGCATTGGTAGACCCAGGCTCTACTATTAGTGTTATGAAAAAATCAAGCTTCGAACATTATAAGTTACCGGTTCTAGAAAAAAATAAAACAATAATTTGTACACTAAGACACCATGTCCGCTAGAATTTAAATACCCTTACAATGCTAGGATGAGATAGTTGAAAATAGACTTTGAAAAACCGTACGATCTTCTACTAGGAAACGATTTTATATTTAATAATTTCAATATAATCGATATTTAAAACGAAGAAATTGAGCTTAAAAATGGTGTTAAAATTCCGATGATAAATATCCTTTGCCAAACATTGATGGAATCTTAGACAAGTTGGGCAAGGCGCAGTACTTCAGCACTCTTGATCTAGCCAAAGGTTATCATCAAATTTTAGTGGATAAAAAGGATATTGAAAAGACAGCTTTTGTATCTCCGGTGGGATTATACGAATATATAAGAATGCCCTTCGGACTAAAAAATGCTCCGGCTACCTTTCAACGACTAATGAATGACATATTACGGGAATACATAAATAAGATATGTGTACATAAATAAGATATTTGGACGACGTATTAATCTTTTCAACGTCATTGGAGGAACATTTAAACTCCTTAGAGAAAAATTTTTCAAAGTTAAAGGAACATAATTTAAAAATTCAGGTAGATAAATATAGTTTTCTTAGGAGAGAAACACAATTTTTGGGGCATACCTTAACAAAAGAAAAGATTAAGCCAAATCAGGACAAGATAGCAGCAATACAAAATTTGAAAATACCTAGAACCGAAAAACATTAAAAAAGTTTCTTGGGAGCCACTGGTTATTATAGAAAGTTCATTAGGGACTACTCAAAAATTGCATATCCAATGATTAAATATTTAAAAAAGGGTTATAAAATAAATTCAAGGGATCCGCAGTACATAGCTAGTTTGAAAATTTGAAATCACTAATATCTTCACATCCAATTTTAAAAATTCCTGAATATGATAAGGAATTTACTATTACAACGGATGCAAGTGATTACGCAATAAGCGCAGTGCTTTCTCAACAAGGTCAGCCAGTGTGCTACATTCTTCTTCTTCTTAATTGGCGTAGACACTGCTTAAGCGATTATAGCCGAGTTAACAACTGCGCGCCAGTCGTTTCTTCTTTTCGCTACGTGGCGCCAATTGGATATTCCAAGCGAAGCCAGGTCCTTCTTCACTTGGTCCTTCCAACGAAGTGGAGGTCTTCCTCTTCCTCTGCTTTCCCCGGCGGGTACTGCGTCGAATACTTTCAGAGCTGGAGTGTTTTCATCCATCCGGACAACATGACCTAGCCAGCGTAGCCGCTGTCTTTTAATTCGCTGAACTATGTCAATGTCGTCGTATATCTCGTACAGCTCATCGTTCCATCGAATGCGATATTCGCCGTGCCTCTCCACCATATAGCAGGGCGGGAATTATGAGCGACTTATTGAGTTTAGCTTTTGTTCGTCGAGAGAGGACTTTACTTTTCAATTGCCTACTCAGTCCGAAGTAGCACCTGTTGGCAAGAGCAATCCTGCGTTGGATTTCTAGGCTGACATTGTTGGTGGTGTTTACGCTGGTTCCAAGATAGACGAAATTATCTACAACTTCAAAGTTATGACTGTCAACAGTGACGTGAGAGCCAAGTCGCGAGTGCGACGACTGTTTGTTTGATGACAGGAGATATTTCGTCTTGCCCTCGTTCACTGCCAGACCCATTTTCTGTGCTTCCTTGTCCAGTCTGGAGAAAGCAGAACTAACGGCGCGGGTGTTGAGGCCGATGATATCAATATCATCAGCATACGCCAGCAGCTGTACACTCTTATAGAAGATGGTACCTTCTCTATTTAGTTCTGCAGCTCGAACTATTTTCTCCAGAAGCAGGTTGAAGAAGTCGCACGATAGGGAGTCGCCTTGTCTGAAACCTCGTTTGGTATCGAACGGCTCGGAGAGGTCCTTCCCGATCCTGACGGAGCTTTTCGTGTTACTCAACGTCAGTTTACACAGCCGTATTAGTTTTGCGGGGATACCAAATTCAGACATCGCGGCATAAAGGCAGCTCCTTTTCGTGCTGTCGAAAGCAGCTTTGAAATCGACGAAGAGGTGGTGTGTGTTGATTTTTCTTTCACGGGTCTTTTCCAAGATTTGGCGTATGCTGAATATCTGGTCGGTTGTTGATTTGCCAGGTCTGAAGCCACACTGATAAGGTCCAATCAGTTTGTTGACGGTGGGCTTTAATCTTTCACACAATACGCTCGATAGAACCTTATATGCGATGTTGAGGAGGCTAATCCCACGGTAGTTGGCGAAGATTGTGGGGTCTCCTTTTTTATGGATTGGGCATAGCACACTTAAATTCCAATCGTTGGGCATGCTTTCGTGCGGCCATATTTTACAAAGAAGCTGATGCATGCTCCTTATCAGTTCTTCGCCGCCGTGTTTGAATAGCTCGGCCGGCAATCCATCGGCCCCCGCCGCTTTGTTGTTCTTCAGGCGGGTAATTGCTATTCGAACTTCTTCATGGTCGGGCAATGGAATGTATGCTCCATCGTCATCGATGGGGGAATCGGGTTCGAATTCTCCTGGCGTTGTGCATTCGCTGCCATTCAGCAGGCTGGAGAAGTGTTCCCTCCATAATTTAAGTATGCTCTGGGCATCGGTCACTAGATCACCTTTGGGGGTTCTACAAGAGTATGCTCCGGTCTTGAAACCTTCTGTAAGCCGCCGCATTTTTTCGTAGAATTTTCGAGCATTACCCCTGTCGGCCAGCTTATCAAGCTCTTCATACTCACGCATTTCGGCCTCTTTTTTCTTCTGTCTACAAATGCGTCTCGCTTCCCTCTTCAACTCTCGGTATCTATCCCATCCGGCACGTGTAGTGGTCGATCGTAACGTTGCGAGGTAGGCAGCCTGTTTTCTCTCCGCTGCACTTTCCGAAAACCAATGGTTTCGGTTGCAGCTGTACGTAAGGAGTTTGAAATGCCGTCCCACAGTTCCGTTATACCGAGTTGTTGACGAGTGCTCTCAGAGAGCAGGAGTGCAAGCCGAGTAGAAAATCGTTCGGCTGTCTGTTGTGATTGCAGCTTCTCGACGTCGAACCTTGTGTTTGTTGGCGTGCGTTTTTTGCTGCACAGAGGCGGGTGCGAACAAGATAGTGGTCCGAGTCGATGTTAGGACCTCGGAGCGCACGCACTTCTAAAACACTGGAGACGTGTCTTCCGTCTATCACAACATGATCGATCTGGTTGGTAGTTTTTCAATCCGGAGATAGCCAGGTAGCGTGATGAATCTTTTTATGCTGGAATCTAGTGCTACAGATAATCATATTTCGGGCCCCGGCGAAGTCAATCAGCCTCTACCCATTTGGGGATGTTTCGTCGTGGAGGCTGAATTTACCGACCGTAGTGCCAAATATACCTTTTTTGCCCACCCTGGCGTTAAAGTCGCCAAGCACAATTTTGACATCGTGGCGGGGGCAGCTCTCATAAGTGCGCTCCAAGCACTCATAAAGGGCATTTTTGGTCACATCGTCCTTCTCTTCCGTCGGGGCGTGGGCGCAAATCAGCGATATGTTGAAGAACCTCGCTTTGATGCGGATTGTGGCTAGACGTTCATTCACCGGAGTGAATGATAGTAATCGGCGACGGAGTCTCTCTCTCACCACGAATCCAACACCAAACTTGCGCTCCTTTATATGGCCACTGTAGTAAATGTCACAAGGACTCGTCTCTGTCCTTGTCCCGTCCATCGCATTTCTTGGACGGCGGTGATGTCAGCCTTTATTTTTGCGAGAACATCAACCAGCTGGGCAGCGGCACCTTCCCAATTAAGGGTCCGGAAATTCCAGGTGCATGCCCTCAAATCGTAGTCCTTATTTCGTTTGCCATGGTCGTCATCAAAAGGGGGGTCTCTCATCCGAGGCCCTATGTAGGGGATGTTTCGCCTTCTCACATTAGCTCGCCTTCGAACGGATGTTCTTAGGCTACCCAGAGGATACTTGGTCAAAGACCGGAAGTAGTGAGCTGCTTGAGCCATGTGTAAACGAGTCGTTTCTGGCCACTCCCAAGTGAATGGCGATCGGAGAACTTTCCTCACTTGCGTGAACTTCTACACATGACTCCATCCTCCCGCTGCTACATTAGCAGAACTTTAAATAACCATGAACAGAAATTTGTTACAACAGATAAAGAATTCTTAGCCATTATATATTCAATAACCTATTTCAGGCCGTACATGTATGGCACAAAATTTAAAATTATAACTGATCATTGCCCGATAGTATTTTTGAATAATAAATATAAAGGAAGGGAGTTTTCACAACGGCACCAAAGGTGGCTATTGAAACTGCAAGAGTTTAATTATGAAATTGAATATCAGAAAGGGAAAAATAATGTAGTAGCAGATTTTTTAAGCCGAATTGAAATTTCTCCAAAAATCGACGAAAGTAATGATAAAGAATCCAATTTAGAAATGTCAGATACAATAGGGGAACTATTTGAACGCTTCTTCATAAAAGAAGAAATTGTTAACAAGTATGAGACCCAAATTATAATAACATATAGTCCCCAAACTGAAGTTCTAATAATACATGGAAGGAAAGTAAGTGAGATCAACCCTATTGATACGGAGAACAATTGAAAAATATTTTCCGAAGACATATTGACAAGGGCAAAGTGGGTATTTTTTCCGAAGTAGAGGAGACCGATTTTCACAAAATTCAACTACTACTTATAAGCATGTTTTCTTGCAATAGCAAGGTGCAATTCATAAAATGTACAAAAAGAGCAACAGAAATTGTACAAGAAGAAGATCTGCATAAACAAATTTCACTTTACCATAGTAATGAGTCAATGCATGGCGGAATAAACGAGACTTACAATACACTTAAGGATAAAATATTCTATCCAAAATTAAGGGAACATATATAGTTAATTATAGGTAATTGCGAAAAATGCAAGCAAATTAAATATGACAGGAAACCGTTAAAGCCGAAGTTCAAATTAACAGAGACACCTTCAGATAAAAATGAAATAATACATGTGGACATTTTTCATTTTAAAAAGCAGTAATTTGTCACAGTAATTGATAAACTAACAAAATTTGCAGCAGCATACAATATAATTGACAGAAATTGGAGGACAAAGAAGGCCATCATAATTGAACAATTTAGGAAATTTGGGAAACCAAAGAAGATCATCATGGACAACGAATTCAGGGGCGAACAGTTAATTCAGTTCTTAAATACAGAAGGAGTCGAAGTACACTTAACAAAACCAAACTCTCATACAGGTAATGCAGACATTGAGAGGCTACACTCAACCTTGTTAGAAAAACTAACAGGAATTGAGGATCCAAGCCTCTCAACAGAAATGAGGAAACAGATGGTTATAGGTAACTATAATGATCACTATCACTCAACCATAAAATGTACACCCAATAACGCAAGAAATAGTATTGATCCAACCATTTTAAAAAATACAATAGACCAGAAGAAACAACTCCCCATACACAATAGAAATAGGTACAGAGAAGACTATATAGAACTGAGATCGACCGTATTACCGAATTAATCTACTACAGAATGTTCATCCGACTAATATAAAAAGAAAAAATGAAATTGGCAAATATTGAAAACCCAAACGAGAGGGATGAAGATACACTTAGCTTAAGGGCATTTAATGGGGATAATAACACTTAAAAAAATTATATAATAAATTTTTCTAATTGTAAAATCGAAATAAAAAACAGATCATATGAAAATTGTAAACAAGACGTTTATGACAATTATATATATTTTGAAAATTATTGAATCAAACATACAAAGCTAATACATTGCAAAGAAAATTAAAGTTAAGTGAAAATTGTATTTTTAATCATAATTGTATATTTAAATATAATAACATAACCTATGTGCAAGAGTTGTCTGATGATACTCTGTTAGTTAAAAAAGCCAATAACAATAAAATGATCCAAAACTGCGATAAACAAAAATTTACACTTCAAAAAAATTATATAATAAATTTTAGTAATTGTAAAATCGAAATAAAACATAAATCGTATGAAAATTGTAAAAAAAATAATTTTTTGACAAATACATATATCCTGTATCAGTATTAAATCAGACATATGAAGAGAAAGTAAAATTTAAAAAAAACGATATTAAACCATATCGAAAATTTAAATGTGCTAAAGTATCATAAAAACGTATACTATGGCATAAGTGCATCACTAACTATAACAATACTAATAAGCATAATTATTGTTATTATTTACTAATGTAAAAGAAAAAATTAAAAGATAAGTTTGAAAATCATAAATAAAGGAAGTCAGGAGCCTTCTCAGAGTGGCTCTGGGAGAGTTACATATCAGGTTACGTCTGACGGCATGCAGTTGTGCACCCCATCGCATGATCAGCCAGTACGTGACCAAAACAGCAGACTCAGCATATTTTGAGTCTGTTGGAATGTGCGGTACACCCACACATTGGGGCAGACTCGAGTTGCTGATCTGATGGCAGAATCAGACTGATTCTTGCTACAGAATAGAAAACAACGTTTTAATCCATAACTCGCGTGAACAGAGCTGAGCATTCAATGAAAATTATGCTCAGAAATATAGATTGCTATTACGGACGTACATATGTATGTTGGCCTTTTGCTTATATTTTTATACATTTTTGCTTATTATTTTGCGAATTTTTATGAATGCGTGCAAAACTGATAATATTCTTATTAAATTATACTTCAAAGTAATGTGTAGTTAATGTACAAATAAGAGCTACTTTTTAAATATTTCATACGTTTGATAATATATTATAAATTCACATATACATATGTATGTATGTAACATACATCATAATATCATATAAACCTTAATATATTACTATAATATTGTATGTAAATTACATTTAAATGTTGATACGGATCTACATGTTAGCACATAGTTACATACATACTTAGGTAAGTACAATTCAAATGCAAATCATGATATTATCATTTATCAGTAAAAAAATGTGCGCGCTACATGTCCATCCATATGTATATGCAGAGAGCGTTTATCATAGAGAAGGTTCACGTTTCAAATATTGTAACTTTTCGAAGGGGTACTCGGCAGAGATGAGGGAGTCTCAGCACAGACAAATTATAAGCGTGTTTCACCACGAAAATAGCAGAATTGACCATTTTCAGTGTTAAATGAGAAAAATAATGCTAATTCCAATGTAAGCAAATTTACGCCTACAGATTCGTTTATTTCCTATGCGCAATCGATTCGGCATATAATTTATATAAGGATGTATGATCCGTATATATTTGGTATCGAAGCATATACTAAGTACATACGTATGTTAAAATTTACCTATGTATTTCATGATGATTCCATAATAATAAATATAAGTTTAGGGTGATTAGTTTTAAATTTAGACATTGTCGGGGTATGTCGACGTATGGGGCCGATTGCGAATAATTAAAAGATATTAATTTAAGTTCAAACGTTATAATTTTCGAGTTTAACTGTGTATATATAAATATATTTGTGTCACACACACACACAAACATATTTATATATGTGTTATCAATAAGGGTTAATTGCTGCTGCTTTATATCCTGTGTTGATATTTTTGGTTGAAATGATGATTGGAGGGTTTTTCCTGTTTGTTGTGTTTGTTCACTTGAATGTATCACTGTGTTCACTTGTGTTTAATGATACTTAATTGTGTTCTCCGTTTTCACTTGTTGTGTTCACTTCTATGTTGGCGGGATAATAATCTTTAGTGTAAAAAGCGCGGGAAAATCATCTTCTTCGTTTCTCCTTTTTCGCCTGTTGCGTGAAGTTAGGGCGGTTGATATTCCTCTGCATTACGCCTCTATTACTTTCTGTAATTTGTGGGAGTAATGCAGAGGAGTATTTGTTTGGATTAAACATCCCGGCCACCTTGCAGAATCTGCGAAATAATTGAGTATTAGTAGGGTAACATATATTGAGGGTTTTGAAATGAATTGGAGTAATTATCAGAAGTATACTTAGGGTTAGATGGTGCCAGTATGGGTCCAGCCAAATGCTGTATTCTGCGCCACCACTGTACCATTATCGGGTTTGAAGAGTCCACTTCTGATAATTTGAGTGTATATATCCGCTCCAATCTCCAACGTTATCTATTTGCCGTGGAATTGAGGGTCAGCGAGGACTAAATGTTCAAAGCGCATATGCACATCGTCACTTAAGTCTCGCTCATAGGGTTTTTTGGGTAAATTGTGTGTGATAACTGCGTTACATTCCAGACAAAACTTTGTGTCATTATTTGACCTAATTTTTATGCTACAAATACGATAAGTGTTAAGGTATGTAATTGGCAGTTTGAATGTTTTGACGAGTTCGGCCGCTATATTTGTAATTTTTAGAGTAGGGTTCAAAATGGCTCGAACTTTATGCCATTCACCATCACACCTTAAACGAATCTTCAGCGTAGGTATTAGGGTCTGCTTAGCCATTAAGGATGGGAGTCGGATCTCTATCGCAAGTGGATGTTTCTCAACAGTATTTGCATCGTTGGCCAGGTATAGCCTCGGATGTCCGTGTAGAGATGAGTGATGTTTCCCATGACAAATGGAACATCGATTTTTGCTTGTGCATCCTTCCGTCTTATGCGACCTGCCTAAGCAATTAACGCAGTAGTGGTGTTTTATTACTGCTTCGTATTTCTTATTTATGTTGTATGCCAAGTATGTAGCGCAAGTCACTAGACGGTGGTCTTTTTTGCATATTCCGCAGGCGTCATGACGATGTGACGTGGGTTTTCTTGATGTGAGATCGTTTTTCGGGTTGTGTGATCATCACATTCCTTTTCCTCACGAATAGTGGGAAGGGTCGACTTGAAACGCCGCATGCGTCGTGACATCGTTTCGTCTTCCGAAATTGGTGTAATGCTACGGGTTGCGCTACGGGACCGGATGGTAATGGTCGAGCTCATACGACGAGGTTTGGGTGAGTTGGTGATTGTTGGGGCCATTTCACTAAAAAAAGAAGAGAAAACTTGTATGTTATTCTGTTTTCACTTCGGGTTTTTTAAGTAAAGCTCGTTCATTTCTGAGGAATTGGGCCAACGCTATATGTCTAGAGTATCCGATATCAATATTGTCGGGTTCTTTGAAGGGTAGGGTTACTATATAGCGCCCACCTGGATTACGACGGGTAGTTTTTTGGAAAATTTCCTCACAAATTGTGGATTTCCTCCACCTCCCAAAAACGTGTGAGTAGATTCTCAGGGTTCACTTTGTTGTGAAATGAACCTATGGCGGAATTTTGGGTGGGTTGGGTGATGGGTCCGGACAATATCCATCCGAATTCTGTCTCTTGAGCTAAGAGTGAACCTAGTATGTTTCGCTTTACTCCATTGAGTAAAATACTTGGATAGATATCAGTACCGATTAGTATATCCACGGGTCTGGGTTTGTGAAATTGAGTGTCGGCTAACGTGAATCCAAGATTTTTAAGACACTGCTTTGGATCTATGGGGTATGAGGGTAAATTATCAGTTAGGCTATTTAGTATAAATGCCTGTGCTGATAGCTTATAATTTGTGTTTAAGGGTGAGCAAAGCGTGATTTCACAAATACTCGTTGGTGTTGCTGAAACTGCATTGTTTAGTCCGGTCACTTGGGCTGATACAGAGTGGGTGGGTATATCAAAACTTCTCTGAAGTCTTCGAGATTTAAATGTGGCTTCCGATCCTGAATCAATAAGAGCTCTCGCGGAATATCGCTGGCCATTATGTTCTATTTGAACCATTGCAGTACCGAGTAATATCTGCTTCCTACTTGGGTTGGGTGGGTCTTGGGTTGATGATTTAGTGGACTGTATAGTTGTTGTGTAGGATTGCCGATTTGTATTTGTGCTTTGGGTGGGTAGTGCGGAACTTGAAGCGTTTTCAGGACTCGAACTAGTGACGTTTGGCATTTCCGGAGTTGATTCAGGTCGAAAGGTGGATTCTCTGTGTATCGGAGTATTGTGTTTTTTGTGACACTTACGGCACGAGAATTTACTGACACAGTTGTAGTTATGTGAAATGGCCAAGCAGTTATAGCAATAACCATATTTTTTGATTGCGGAGATACGTGTCTCTACATTCATTGCGAGAAATTTGGGACATTTTCGAATAGGGTGCTGCTTTTTGCAGAGCTTACAGCTTTCTGTATCTATATTATTTTGAGTAAAGTTGAAATTATTATTCCTTTGGATGTTAGAGGGTCTAGCAATTGGCGTTTCAGCCACATTTGCATGAAAAGTGTTAAATTTCTTTTCATCTGTTCGTTTAACTGTACCGGTGTGGAATGGGGGTAATTTTGCTACTGAAGCTTTGAAATTTCCAACAGATTCGAGAGTTTTGTATTTGTGGGTTATAAAACTGTCGAAATTTGACCACGTGGGTATAGCTGAATTATCTGCTAGGGTATATTCAAAGGTTTCGAGAGTTTGCTTAGGTAGTTTTGAACTACAAAGATATATCAATATCGGATCCCAGCTATTTGTGTCAATCTGAAGACTGTGTAAATTGGTTAAAACGTTATTAACGGAACGTTGTAAGCTTTTTATAGCACAACCTGTTTTCTGAGTTAATTGGGGTAGGTTAAAAAGGGTCTTTAATTGGGTGTTTACCTGCAACCTCTTATTTTCGTATTGGTCGACTAAATTTTTCCAGGCCAGTATGAAACCATCATTTGTTAAGGGTGCGTTTTGAATAACCTCCCTTGCTTCTCCTCGGGTCTTCTGAGTAAGGTGAAAGAGTCTTTCAACATTACTAATCCTTGGGTTACGGATATACAGGGCTGTAAACATATCCCGAAAGGTGGGCCAAGTTGTGTAATCTCCGTAAAAGATGTCGGTGTCGCATGGTGGAAGGTGAACTACAGGAGCGAAATTCATCATTGAGCCTTCTGAAGTCCTTTCCTTAATGGGTTGGGTGTACACCTGTGTTTTACGCGTATCCACATCTTCGTTGATGGAAGCTAAGCAAGAGAGGTACATTCGATAACTTTTTTGGTATTTTTCTTTCACTTTAAAGAAATCGATGGTTTCATGACTTTCGCGAGAAATTCTTCTAATCGCATCGTATGAGCGCTTTGCTTTTTCATAAAGCGAATTTAGTTCGACCCTATTAATTTCTAGGGTATAGACCGATTCATCTTCACTTTGGGTCTGAAGATGGTCTTTAACGAATTCAATTAAATCCGTTGTTGTAATTTTGAAATCTTCCATTTCCATTTTTGGGTAAGATATATTTAATCTTTGTGTTAAACGAGAAAAATATCGCGTAGAGTTACAAAAATGTCAGAAAACAAGTTTTAAACATTTCAAATTAATTTTCTTGTTTTTATCTCTTTGATGTTCGATGGTTAATATTTATATGAAATTATTGAATTTCCGATGAATCGTCGAAAAAAATCGATAAATAAAATTTTTGCAGGGTTTTGCACTTTTTCCTACCGGGTCCTCTGGGTATTTGTCTTTTTTTAATTTCCTACTGCTATTCGTATGTAGGTTTGTCTTGATAACTTTTTTTTAAAAAAAAAACGCATTTTGACGCGCTGATTTCGCTAACGTCAAGTCTTTTGTCACTATTCCAGCTTTGGAAGACAACAAATATAAGCGAATGGGTGCGCTATTCGTATGTAGGTATGTAGCGGGTTTATATTTATTTAAGTATATACATATGTAATTTTAGTTCAACGAGAAGAATGCAATAGCCGACGGAAAAATATGTGCATATAAGTTATCGGGCTTTTTGTTATAGCTCCGAAAAAAAATGGTTTTTTTTTATTTTTATTGGGTCCGTATGACCTTCTTTATTAAACTTCTAATTGCAACTGATTTTACATTGTTTACTTAAGCTAAAAGGTAACCATATTCTACCTGTCCCTTAACTTACAATTCTTCGGAATTGTAGCTTTAGCGGCTCGTGTCGGATGTTACTTCCTGTTGACAGCTGTAATTGTTAGCGTCAGCTATTTTATTTATGTTAACTCAAATATTAGCGTCAGCTATAATTTTGAATATGTTTCGTGTTGACTCCTCCGCCGTCAAAAACAAACGTCCCCGTTTGTTCGCTGCATTTGATCTGTCAGAGTTATTGACCCTTCGAGTGTTGGTATTTCAGGTGTTTTGACTTCATTATGATCGTTCAGATTAACATTTACATGGTAATTTGATAGCTCTGTTATACTTGCTTTGCATTTATTTTTTAGACTCAAAATGGTGATAATTACGATTATGCACATCATGCAGATGATTATGAGCGAAAAATTGGTAATTAAAGCTGCAGTGTGAGCTATTTTTAATTTTTCCAGATGATGTTGTTGTTCAGATGAAGCTCCTTCATCATCTCCAAACTTAAAATTTCTTCTTCTTGAAACGATGGTTTATTTGGTTGTAAAATTGCTGCTAACGGTTTGCTGGTAAATTTTTCGTTAAATGAGAATGTTTGGTTTTCTATACACACCGTGGAATTATGATATTCTACTGCATATGATCCGAAAGATGTATACTTTGGCTGTCAATTTTTACTGTACCGTTATATTGGTTTAGTAATATAATGCCAGGTGATATATTTTCTACCGATGGTATGTGCTGATTATTTATTAAAATGCATTCTGCCGGTTTGCTCTTTAGTAGACGAGGGACACAGGTAGTGTTGCTTATGCCTATAATATTTTTGTTATTACATATTTTTATGCTATTATATTCTTTACATTTGTTCCTTATACCAAATATTTTATTATTCTTACACGCTATTACATTTTCAAATGGAATTTTATTTATAGTCCTTTTTATTTTTATTGGTTTTATCATAATTGATTCACAAAGATCTTTATTAGATAACGGTATTCAAATAATATATAGTAACATAGTTTCAATTGATGCAAGTTTAACATTTGCTAATTCGATAGATTCTTCAATATTATTTAGTGTAAAGTTATTTTTCCCTAGTGTATATTGTAATATATTTAATTCTTCATTTGACAAAATATAAGAATTAACTATGCCGGCTTTTGCCCAATGTATTACATAGTCTATATTAATTATCTCATCTTTTATTATATTTAATTTATATTTAATTTCAATGGCAATATTATCATTTGTCTGTACTTCTTTTAAAATTTTATTTGATATTGTAGAAATATTATTTATTCTGTCGAAAATTACTTTATTGATTGTTATTTGTTCGTTATTATTTTCAATTATATTATTAATATGATTTTCTAGTATTATTAAGTCGTCGTGGTCAGGATTTCCCGCAATCCATTTCCAGACTGTTCCTAATTCGTTAACTGATTTCCTAAATCTCTTTGGTTTTAGTCTATTTAAGTATGTCTGTGTCAGTTTTAGTTCATTAATGAGGATAGGAAGGAGTGGGTTTTCTTCTTTAACTTTAGTTCTAATTGAATTACTTAAATTGTTTAGTGCGTGCTGGTATTCGTCTGTGTCCACTTTGTGTATCAGTCGGAATGTTCCTGTTTGAATTTTTACTGGTCCTGTACTAAATGTGGCTAGTTGTGAGTTTGTATAGTCTATTATCCTAAAGTCAGCGTACACCAAATGTACGAAAAATCTGAAAAATTAAAATAAAGAATGATATGTAGCTAAGTCTGGATATTGCTTTTTCTGTGATTACGACACTGGATTTGTCTTCTTTTACAATTTCTTTTCTATATCTTGCTGTTAGTTTCGAGCCTGTTCGTTTATTTATTTTAACATATATTATTTCTCCTGGGGCGTAGGTTTTTATTGGATTTCTAGTTTTATTGTGAATTTCTAAGTCTTTCATCTGTTGTTTTCTTAGTGTCTCGATATTTTCTCGTCTTGAGTTTTCATATTGCTGTGGGTCTATTGAAGCGCGTCTTCCAAAAAAGGTTTCTATTGGTCTGTTTTTGGTTGTAGAATGTATTGAGTAATTATATTCGTAGGTGCAACGATCTAAAAGTTCTTGAAATGAGCGGTGGGTGCGTTCAGTTTGAAGACAACGCATAATTTCAGAAAGTGTGGAGTGAAATCTTTCGACTTGTCCATTGACTTTGCTAGCGTAGGGGGGTGTTTTGAAAATGTTAATACCAAGTTGGTCTGGACCATAAATTGTATTGAGGCTGAGTTTAAAGATTTTTCATTATCTATAACTATGGTTTTCGGTACACCGAAGGAAAAAAGTATTTGTCGCAAGGGTTCTCTGATATCCTCTATTGCTTTTGATTCTATTAATCTAACTTGGGCGTATTTCGAAAATTTGTCTACTGCGGTAAGTACAAGATTTTTCTCTGTACTGTATATATCAATGTGAACTATTTCTCCAGGATATTGTGGAATAGGGGTTTCAAGTAAATGTGGTTTATTAGGATGACGATCGTATTTGTTTTCTTTACATATTTTGCATTGTTTAATTATTGCTTCTATTTTTGTTTTCATTTTTGGAAAATAATATTTTTGTATGAGTTGTTTTGAATTTTCGTCTCGGTTTCTATGTGCGCGTTTGTGTTCTTTTAATATTGTTTCGTTTTGAATGTCCTCGTTCGTAATGTCATCAACTGTCATCAACTTTCATCAGAGTATATCGAATTTTATAATTGGAAAAATGGATTGGGTATATTTGTTGAATTATTCCCATTATTTCTTCGGAAGTAAATATGCCATTTATCACCGAAGGGTTTAAGTAACGTTTAAAAAGTGAAATTAGGTTTTCTGAGGAAAATGTTTGTTTAATTATTACATTTCTATGGTATGTAGAAAATGGTATTTTAAATAGGTAACTATCTTCGTCTCCTAAAGAGATCCAAAGTTGGTTTTTGAAAACATTTATGGGTACTTCTACGGCTGGAATTAGATTGTGAGATGAACTGTCATCTGAATGTGTGGCTACTGATAAAGAATTTATTTCGATTGGTCTTGAAAGTGTATCTGCTACTATGTTGGCTTTACCAGGTTTATATCTTAATTCGTAATTATATTCTTCGAGTATGGCTTTCCACCGTTTTAATTTAGAATTATTGTTTTTATTGCTTAAGGCGTATGTGGGAGGTTGGTGGTCTGTAAGGATTACTACTTTTGCTGTACCGTATAGGTAGTTTCTAAAGGAGTTGAGTGCCCAAATTATGGCAAGCATTTCTTTCTCATTTACCGCGTAATTTTCTTCGGTTTTACTTAATGTCCTAGATATAAAGGTTATGGGTTTTCCATTCTGTTCTAAGACAGCGCCTATGGCATATTTGGAAGCATCTGTTGTTAAATCGAACTCTTTTTTATAATGGGGATATTGTAAAATTACGTCTTTCGATGTCAATGTGTTCTTGATTTTATTGAATGCTGCCTTTGCTTCTTCATTTAATTGTATTTGGATTTTTTTGAACTGCTCTTAGACATTCTTCCTTCTTCACCTCGAAGTAAGGATGTTAACGGCTTTGCTAGCTTAGCATAATCTTTGATAAATCACCTATAATAACCAGATAAGCCTAAGAATGATCTTAAGTCTTTGATCGTCTGAGGGTAGGGGAAGTTGGCTATTGCTTGTACTTTGGATGGGTTTGTTGAAATTCCATCGGAGTATACTACAAATCCTAAGAACTCGACTTGTTTTTTAAAGAATTCGCATTTGTTGACTTGCACTTTCATGTTTGCTTTTGTAAGGGTGTCAAAAATTGTATCTATATGTTCGGAGTGTTCTTTTTCGTCTTTGCTAAATATAATAATGTCATCTATATATACATAGCATATCCGTCCTATATATTCCCTTAGTATGTCGTCCAATGTCCGTTGGAAAATAGACGGGGCATTCTTCAAACCAAATGGTAGTCTAGTGAACTCATATTTTCCATTGTTCACTGAAAAAGCTGTCTTTTCCACGTCAGATTCCTTAAGAGGAATTTGATGGAAACCGCTTTTTAAGTCAATTACAGAGAAAATTCGGTTTTCTCCTAGTTGAGAGAGAACCTCATTTATTTCTGGTATTGGGTACCTATCTGCAATTGTGACCGTATTTAGTTTTCTGTAATCGATAACCATTCGGAACTTTTTTTCGCCTGAAGCGTCGTTCTTTTTGGGTACGATCCAGACAGGTGAGTTGTAGGGTGACCTTGATTTTCGGATGATTCCGTCTTCCAATAATTTGTTTACTTGGTCTTCCACCTCTTGTTTAAGGCTGGTAGGGTATGGGTAAGATTTTGAATATATGGGCGTGTCGGAAATTGTTCGTATCTCTGCTACTACTTTTGTTGTGTATGTCAGTTTTTCGTTCGGTTCTGAGAATAGGTTGCGGTGTTTTCGTGTTAGCTGGCTTATTTCGTCTTTACCTATTGTTGTAGGATGTTCGTCTCGAATATGTATTGTATTAACATTCTGTATACTAAATTGTCTTAGGTAGATTCTTTCTGTGTTTGCTATGACCATGAAATTTTCTCTTGTGTGTTTGACTGCTGAAAGTTCTTTTAGACTGTCGTTTCCTAATATAGCATGGAGAGTCTTAAGTGTTGGTAGTAGAAAGAATTTGAGCCTGCAATTTTCCAAGTTGAAAAGATTTAAAAATGTGTGTTGTGTAATTTTTATTTTTCCTCCAACTGAGTTGGCGAAAAAGGGGTTATCGTTTTCTTTTGCGTTTTTAACTAGACCGGATTGGATATAGTTTTTGTTAGATCCTGTATCCACCAATATGTTAAGTATTTCGCCGCTCTTCGTTTTGCATCGAAAATAGGGCAACGAAGAGCTATTCAGTCTAAAAAAATGTACGTCCGTTAGGTCATATGGTTCTTTGTCTACATTATTGTAAGCTGTTTCCTGACTTTAAGCTGTTTGTTGGGTGTTGTCGTATTGGTCATAATGTTGGTCTTCATGATATGGATCGTAAGTTGTTTCGTCCGTGTCTATATGAAAGTTCCTTTGAACTTTCGCTGGGGGGTGGTTGATCATGGATGCATTCAATGGTCGTTTGCCAGTTTCTTGGGGCTTAGGGCGGTTCACATAATTTACCGCTCTTGTTCTGACGCTTTCATCCACGTCCATGGGTTAAGGAGATTTAGGTGGCCTTGGGGGAGGATAGTTTGGTTGTTGGTTATATGGATATCTAGAGTGGTTATAGGAGTTTTGTTGTTGGTAGCTATTGTGTGGATTCGAATTTAAATTTTGATATTGCTGGGAGCTATGGGGACTCAAATTTGTTTGGCTTGTTTGTTGTCTAGGAATGAAAGAGTTGAAACTTTGATGTCTGGGGACTGATGGTGCATTTAACACTTGGTTGTTGGCATGGTGTGCTCTAAAGCTTTGATTTTCCAGATTTAGACAAAGGTATAGTGCCTCTGGTAAAGTCTTGGGTTCTTTTATACCCAGAAGCATCGGGAGGTCACCGGAAAGTCCTCTCACAAAGGTATCCAGGGCCTTGGCACGGTAGTTGTCCGTTAGTAGATGGACTGCCTCCTCGCCAATTTCCATGCATCCTATTTTGTTAAGTATTAGGGATAATTGACTATAAACCTTCTGATAAAATTCATTTATAGAGCTCCTTCCCTGAATAAGGCACGTCATTTGATATTCTAGAGTGCCTATGTCGCGTTTATCGGCATAGTGGGTGGTCAGACAACGGGAGATGGCTGTCCAATCCAAGGGGGTGTTATATGATTCTAATGCTATGTCCGCTTTTCCAACAATTTTGTTCCGGATTACATTTAGAATTCCGAAAAATTTTGGGGTGCCCTTTGAGGGTTCATATATCTTTATAATTCGCTCGACACTTTTTTTCCATGAGCTGAACTCAGAGGCGTTTCCTGAGAATTCTCACAAGGATTTTACGACATCTGGGACTTTATCCATTTCAGCCATATTATTCCTATATTGCTCTTCTATGGTCTGATCTTTTATAATAGGGTTATTGTTATTGCCTAGAGTAGTCCTGACTAGCTCTGGTCCACTGGCTTCTATAGCCTGGGAAACCATAGCTCGTATCATGTTTGCCAAGTCTGGAGAAATTTGTTGGGCAGGTGGGGGAGTTGTGTTATTCCCTAACACGGGTGGTCTTATTAAATTATTTGGATTTGCCATTTTCTTTTGTTGTTATTATCTGCTTTTTATTTTTTATAATTAATTTATCCTTTTAGATTTTGGTTTAGTTGATAAATCACTGGAGGGTCCATTGGGTGGTGAATCGCAGTGTTTTTTTTATGTTATAGGCTGGAGGGTCCCTCCGAGGGTGATGAATCGCAGCCTCAGTAATATTTAATTTTATAGGCTGTACAAGCCAATTTTTTATTTCTAGATTTTAGCTATGTACCTATTTTTCAAAAACTTCCTTTATTAAAAAAATTGTTTACTACTTATTTTTCTTTGTTTAAATTTTCCACTATTTCCTATTTTTTCACAAAAACTTTTCTTTATTTAAATTTTTCACTTTTCTGACGTATATCTTAATTCCTTCTCTAACTATTTTTACCTCATTAAATTTAGTTAAGAATAGGGTTTATATGGTATAATTAGTATTTATAATCTATTTTCTTACATTAGTAACAGCTGCATTGTTGATAGATATGCCGGTAAGTGTGCTGATATCCTTTTTTTTTACGGTACTCGGGAACACTTGCTTACTCCTTGCTGTTTTACTCCGGGTCGGCTGGTGTCGTGCTGTCGTTGGGGCGTCAAGGAAGTTCCACGTTCCTCTTCACGCCACTTTATGCTGATTTTATGTTGTTTTCAACAATTTGTTTGTAGTGTTATTATCTCACTTTTTGTGTGGAGCCGTTTTTATTGTGGCACACTTTTTCAAAGTCTTTCTTTCTTCGGTGCTTTTTTTTATGTGGCACTTTTTTTTAAGTCTTTATTTGTTTTTGGCACTTTATTATGGCAAATTTCTTTTAAAGTCTTTAGTTTGTGGCACTTTATTGTTGCACGTTAAAAAAAGGGTCTTTATTTATTTCTGACACTTTCAACGCTCTTAACACTTCCAACGACTAGACTCCGCCGAGCTTATTTGACTCGGGCGCCAGTTATGGGGCTTTTTGTTATGGCTCCGAAAAAAAATGTTTTTTTTTTATTTTTATTGGGTCCGTATGACCTTCTTTTTGAAACTTCTATTTGCAACTGATTTTACATTGTTTACTTAAGCTAAAAAGTAACCTTATTCTACCTGTCCCTTAACTTACAATTCTTCGGAATTGTAGCTTTAGCGGCTCGTGTCGGATGTTACTTCCTGTTGACAGCTGTAATTGTTAGCGTCAGCTATTTTATTTATGTTAACTCAAATATTAGCGTCAGCTATAATTTTGAATATGTTTCGTGTTAACTTATATTTTATTTTTGCACTTCTTCTCTTGGGTAAATATGTGTGTATATACATATAATTAAATAGTGCAAATCAAGTTTTTGTCAACCCAATAAAACAAATAAATTATGCTTAAGTCTTCTTAAGGACACAATTTGACAATTGGGTGTTTTTTAACAAATATGATTTGCACTTTATATTGTATTATTATATTGAAAAATATATGGGTCGCACTTACAAATTTTTTCCGCTTTTGCTTAAGTTCAGTTCGTTTTTGTTTTTAATTACTTGTTGGGTGTTTGTTGCTTCAGCGTATAGGGTTTTTGTTTGTTGGGTGCACTCTTTTAAAACCTACAGGTTGGGTTGTGGAATTCCAACGATGATGACTTTTTCTTTTAATTATTAATGTCGGGGTATGTCGACGTATGGGGCCGATTGCGAATAATTAAAAGATATTAATTTAAGTACAAACGTTATAATTTTCGAGTTTAATTGTGTATATATAAATATATTTGTGTGTGTATGTGTGTGTGTGTGTGTGTGTGTGTGTTATCAATAAGGGTTAATTGTGTTACTCTATATATACATGTAAATCTATGTTAATTTATTAAATTATTATAACCTGCTGCTGCTTTATAGCCTGTGTTGATATTTTTGGTTGAAATGATGATTGGAGGGTTTTTCCTGTTTGTTTTGTTTGTTCACTTGAATGTATCACTGTGTTCACTTGTGTTTAATGATACTTAATTGTGTTCTCCGTTTTCACTTGTTGTGTTCACTTCTATGTTGGCGGGATAATAATCTTTAGTGTAAAAAGCGCGGGAAAATCGTCTTCTTCGTTTCTCCTTTTTCGCCTGTTGCGTGAAGTTGGGGCGGTTGATATTCCTCTGCATTACGCCTCTATTACTTTATGTAATTTGTGGGAGTGATGCAGAGGAGTATTTGTTTGGATTAAGCAGACATTTGCATTAAAAGTTCTTAAAAGATCATGCGGTCGCACATGTGCTCATATGTATATAATGTATGTATGTGTGCATGTAAACAAATATGACAGACCATACGCATAATGTTTGTAAATTTGTCTACATGCAACATAAGTAGGTATGTATGTAAATATGTAAACTGAATGCTTCATGCGAAATCTCCGTTGATATGAACAACCACGTTTGTCAAAAAGTCAATGTAGCGTAAATATGTATGAAGATGTAAGAGCGTGCATACATATCGACAAAGATTTTTGCGAGCTACGGAAAAATATTTTAGAATTGACAAATATTATAAATCGACAACTGCTATGTTGCCACTTTTGTCACACCGTGTTTTTTTGCGTTTAGCGAGTTTGCATCAGAAAGATGTTCAATTTATGATTTTTAGCTTTTGCCATCGTCGCGAAAAGATGCTTGTAGGCAAAGACATGCTCGGGGAGATGTGAGGGTGGTCGCTTTTATGAATGAGGCGAGTTTGCTTGTTGAAAGTGCGCGTGGGTTCATGAATGAAATTGTTCTTGTTGTAAGATTTACTACATTCGGTTGGCATATTGAATTGTGACGCAGCTGATGCTATTTCAGTCATTTGTTGTTTTTGTAGAACAATATTTGTAATTTTTGCGGGTGACATATCTACACGTGAACGCATATATGTTGTATATGCATTATTTGTGTGTGAATGACATACGCACATATGTATATATGCACTAGCTGTTACCCTGTGCGTTTCGCTACACCTAAATCGATTAAAACTCTTAAGGGTTTTTACTTTGTGTTTTATTTATTGTTGTAAAACTGTTACTTATTTATAAAACATTTATAAAACATATTGGTATACAACATTTTTGGTTTTTCCACCTGGCGCGTAAATGAATAAGCACCTTGGTGTTCTCACTCTCGAGAATGCGACGAACAATTGGCCGTGGGGAAGCAAGGTTCTTCCAAATTGACGCAGGACACTTGAAACGTTTGCCCTTGCGATTTGTTGATGATCATCGCAAAGGCAAGACGTACTGGGAACTGCAAGCGCTTAACCCTAGAAGGTCATCGCTATTTTTATAACGTAGAGGTCGATTCGACGACGGCATTGCTCAAAGTCCTTAATATATTGTCCTACCTATCAAAACTTACTAAAATCAATATATTCACATTACCTGGTTTATATATCTTCCAAATAAAACAATATCAAACAGTTTTTCTTAAATCTTTTATTAAATAAATAAAATTTTCACAGCTCTGATTCATTCGGCTTTTGTACAAAATACAAACTAAGAAACTTAAAAAAACTAAACAATTTAATAACATATTTTCACTGAATGGTATTTTTTAATTAAGATAATACTATTAACTGAAAACATAAAATACTTTACGGAATGAAAGTTCTCATTTTGTACAAGAGGCACAAAGTTCTATTTTATGCTCCCCACAAAGACTTTTTTTACATTTTTCACAAAATGATTTCGTCATCCGTCTCTTAGCAGGCGGACAAATTCTTTCTCTTTTTTTTTTAATTTTTTTGGCGGTTAGTATCTGTGGCAGTTTCATCAAAAGAAACACAACTTTCAATATTTGATCGCAACGACGTAGACAATGCTGGTACTTCAAGTCTGTTTGTCAAATTACTTTGAATAAGGGCAGAATGCAATTTTTCATAAAAGCAGAACTACTGAGAGGTTTTTTATTTGTTTGAAATACGTTGTGTAAATAAATAATTTAGCTGTTAATAAAAGCCATGTTCAATATACCAAAAAATTGACACATTGGCAATCAGTTGGTTTTGAGTGAACAGCTCATGACACTACACATTTGGTCAAAGGTATCAACGCCTCCTTTCGTTTTGTTGTAAAATTCGATCATGTAGGGTTTATTTGATTTGGGGTTTACTGCTCCTTCCTCATTACAGGATGATAATAAATATATTACCTTACTCGGCTTCGGCTTATATGATAGAAGCGTCAGCTCATTATCATAGCAAAACATTGACGTATTACACTTACGACCTTTTACATTTTTCATTTCACTCGGAATTTCTCGCTTATTAGAACGTAGAGTTCCAACCATTGTCAGCTTATATGGTTCGCATAACAGTGATTTAGCAAGAGGAATCGAACTAAACCAGTTGTCCATTGTAACGTTTCTATTTGAACCATGTACAGTTTTAGTCAACTCTTTTACGTAGTACTCACCAAGTGGAAAGGTGGTTTTGTTTGATCCTTTTCCCAAATACGGCATAGCATCAACCATCTACTTTGTACCGCTATGACATGTCATGACCATTTTGAGTCCACATTTTGCTGGCTTGTTTGGAATGTACATCCGGAAGCTACCTTTTCCCCTGAACGCCAGTAGTTGCTCGTCAATCGTAAGGTATTCTCCAGGCGTATAATTTTCCCGGCACTTTTGAATGAACATCTCCCAATTTTTTTTAATGGGGGCAAATTTGTCTTCAACTATTTGAAGGCGTGCAGATTTATCGTCGAATCGAAGACACGACATAAGAAATTTGAACCTTGCTTTTGTCATTATCGAAATATATGTTATTCCACCATAAGATCTTTCAAACAATTCATCTGCAGACAGGTGCTGATCTTTCTTGACTGCTGTTAGTACCAAGAGTCCAATTAAGGCAGAAATTTCATTTGAAGAAGTTACTTTTCCTTGAGCTTCATCTGTAGTTGCAAGTAAGATGGACTGCCGATTAGCAATTTCAATGTTTGTCCATTGAACAATTTCTTCCACGATCTCTGGTGTAATGAATATTTGGAAGCATTTCGGTGGGTCTGTTATATTTTTGCAGTACTCGGAAAAATAGGGTCCTAGACACCTCTAAGAAAGCCTCTCCAAACATGAGTTTTTAATTGTAACGGGAAGGTCCTCCTACATACAGCTTTCTATTTTTTCTTATTATCAGATAGAAAAATTTATATCTCGCTTCCAACTACTTGAAAAAATATCTTGTTCCTTAGATTTTGTAGGAAATTGAATTCTCTACAAAAAAGGTCTGAAATGATTTTTTCGTAAACCCAAACGCTTAAAAGATATTAACAGTTAAAGCTTGATTATTTTTGGGAAAAATTTTTATTTCTTACGAATTTTATAACTCAATGAAAAAATATTGTTATGAATGATGAAACTCATAGTTTTGTAGGAAATTTACTGCTCTATAAAATCTGCATGTAAACGTATAAAAATATATGCAAAAGAGCTAACATATGTCTTTATGTATAATTCTGAGTATAATTTTCATTGAATGCTCAGCTCTGTTCAAGCGCAACTGCTAAGATTTCTCCTGTCGAGCTGGCAGTGGTGAAACTCCCTCATCTCGACCGAGTTAGACAAAAATATTTTTACGTTCTCCGCGCCGTGAACTTTCTCTATGATAAACGTTCTCTGTCTATGATAAATGTTCTGTGTCATATAGAAGGTTCACAGCGTTGTCAATTTTACGAGATTTCATTTTTCGAAGGATTTTGGATGAGCGTGTTTCACCACACCACAGGAAATTATTAGCGTGCTTCACTACATTTAACATCAGAGGCAGAAAAGTAACAGAATAAAGCACTTTCAGTGATAAATTAGAAAAGTTATGCTAATTTCAATGTTAAGAAATGTACGCTTACAGATTCGTATAATTTGCAATGCGCAAACGTCTCTGCGTATAATTTATATATGTACATATGTATATTTTATATACCAAAGCACACAAGCAAGTACACACATGTACGTACAAATTAAACTGAATGATGATGATGAATTCCTTAAAATCTTTTGAAATATACATATAATAAAGTATTGCATGTATTATTACCTAAACATATAATTAATCTATGTACATTTATTAAGTTATATATTTATTTGCTGGGCATTGTATGTTTGATAACATATTAAAAGACCAAGCGGTCGCACATATTCACTTACATATGTATGTAATTACGTGTGCATGTAAACAAATCTGTACACTTATTTTTTCATGCGAAATCTCCATTGTTATGGGCAACCCAATGGCCGAAGCTCATGTTTTGTCAAAGAGTCAATGTGTCGAAGAACAGAATCGACGACAAAGCGTCACAACATTTTGTTGTTGGTAGAAAATCCGAGCTGTTCTGAAAACCACAAACGAACTGCGGCAGATTTTTGCGAGCCGACGAAAAATATTTTAGAATTGTAAAATATTTTAAATCAACGAGAACTATGATGCCACTTTTGTCACATATTGCTGTGCTTAGTGGGTTTGCGGGGTTGACTCTTTTACCTTCTAGAAGAAACATCTGAAATTGTTAAATTTATGATTTTTAGCTTTTGTCATCGTCGCGAAAAGACTCTTGTTGGCAAAGGTATGTTGAGGGAGATGTGATGGTGTTTATTTTTCATGAATGAAGCGAGTTTTGTTTGTTTTGGAATTGTAAAATATTTTAAATCGACAAGAACTATGGTGCCGCTTTTGTTACATATTTCTGTGCTTTGCGAGGTTGATACTTTCCCCTTTTCGAAGAAACATCAGAAATTGTTCAATTTATGATTTTTAACTTTTGCCATCGTCGCGAAAAGACTCTTGTTGGCAAAAGCATGTTTGGGAAGATGTGATGGTTTTTATTTTTATGAGTGAAGAGAGTTTGCCTGTTGAATGTGAGCTTTCATTCATGAATGAAAATCTTGTTGTTGTGTGTTTTTCTACAAATTTGTGAATCGACTATTTGGCTGTCATATTGACTTGTGGCGCTGCTGATGCTATTTGAGACAATTGTTGTCGTTGTGGAACAATGTTTGTAGTTTTTGTGGGTGATATGTGAAATATCAAAAAAGTAGAGGCACCTTGGAATTTGAGCGACTACGCGAAACGTTTAAAGCAAGATGGAAAGTACTTAGAGCAGCAATCAAGAAAAGCAAAGCTGTGTGCTTTAAAGAACTCTGCAATAAAGTTGACAAAAGTTAGAGATGACAAAGGACAAATGCCGACCTGCCCTATACTACTTAAGGAGGTAGTATGTAGATACTCTGTTTCCAAAGTAACAAACGCAAACAGTGGGAGAGCTACCCCCACATGGCTTAGAGCTTCCAGTTTTTCTGCCAGGGGATGACCATGAAGTCATGAAAGCATCGGAAAGTTTCGTTAACGCAAAAGCACATGGTTTGGATGTCATTCCAAATAGGGCTTTAAAAACTTCCATCAAGTTCAACCCAAAATATTTTACGGACTTCTTCAATAAGTGCCTGAGGGATGGAGCTTTCCCAAATAAATGGTAAATACAGCGTATGGTTCTGCTACCCAAACCAAATAAACCGCCAGGAGACCCAAGTTCATACAGGTCCCTCTGTATCAGAAATGGGCACATTTTTAGCCCGCAAAGTTAGCAAAGTGCGCACGAGGGCTAGATGAGGGGAATATCAGTTTACGGAGGGAAGGTCATAAAAAGTTGCAAAAAAAATCAATTACATTTCTCCGTAACTGAATGTTCATCGCAGAATGGTTGCGGCAATACTGACATTGTGCACAAATTAAAGAGCGGAAGTTTAATTCATATCGGAATTGTACAGTTGTGTAAACAAAAAGAGGTAAACATAATTTGCCGGTTTTAGAGTTTCGCATTAATCTTTGTTTTTATTTACCTTTGCATGGTGGGAAGTTCTAATCACTGGTAGGGAAAAATTATATGAGTTATACTTGTATCTAAAAACAATTTTTTTTTAATAAAAAACAGCACATTTTAAAACTACACCTTTTGGTTGTTCCTATTTTGTTCACACCATTGTACCTACATGTGATAGAGGAGTTAATTGTGGTGATACCAGTTGTAAAAATTAATTTTAGCTACAATTGGGACAACTTTTATCTAGTTGTGGGCTTTTATACGTGCATATATGTTTAAAAAAAGATACTTGTGACCATAATATATATTTGTTTAAACATATTGCATTTTCATTTGATGTAAATGCTTATATAAATATATATCAATAATTGTGATATTTTCAGTTTGGTTGTTTTATCAAAATATTCAAAGAATTAAGGTTTTTTTCTATAACTGTTTCGCTAAATTTTAAAAATCTAAGTTGCCTCTGGAAATGTATTAAACTAATAATACGCGCTATAGAGAGGGAACACATATTTTCAAAAATGTAAGAAATCATCAAATAAAAATATATTTGCGCGATTGGCATTATTGATTGAGAGTGGCTAAGCACACAAATAGAATAAAAACGCTAATGGCAGAAACATCGTATTTTGCTACGAGCGGCAAGCGGTTTGTTTTCGTTTTCATGCGAACAATGTTGCCATTACTCAATACGCATACGTAGTTTTCCATACATCTAATTTTTCAATTATAATTTTTCCTAATATAAAATATCATAACTGAAATCAAACTAATAAAACTATTTTATATATTTATAAATAATAGTATTCGATTCTGATTTTGAGTTAATTTAAGAAAATTTCAAATATATTAAGTACAATTTTTATAATTACTACAGTATATCGAGGTTGGCAACCCTGCGTTGTGAGAGAGCAATCAGGTGAGTCGTTTCTATGGGGAAAACCCCAAGTCGTTGGAAATTCTACAGTAAGCGGGCGGTAGAAGCGTTGTTGGGTAATTATTTACATTGCGCTCTTAGAAGATTCATTTGTGTATATGCACTTGCCGACAGTGATTCAGAAACTGAAATTATTATAATTTAAATCTGCCGAAATGTTATCAGCGGGGGAAAGCAGTAACCAAAATTTAAAAAGAAAAATGAATCCATTTAATGTGGAATGGAAAGAAAAGTATTTATGTCAGGAAAGCTCTAGTAGCATACAATGTCTGCTATATTTTTCAATAATGAAATTAAAGAAACATAAAATAAGAAGTAGGTTATCTGTTTTAAATTTTGGTACAATAATGCGTGTAGCTAAAGCAAATGAGATAAAACCAAACGTAGAATTTATTATGTCAAATAAACTAAATTAAATGCTGTTATAAAGACATTAAAAAAAATATTACTAAAATAAAATATTTATTACACTTCTTATTATTTGTCTTACATTTTACAAAGAAACTTAAAATTGTTAGGCAATTTTACAGTTATTACCCACAGTAGAGGTGTCAAACTATCGATAGTCACATCGTCGATAGTTTCAAAAGTTAAAAAAAAACTATCAATACTCATCGATAGTCAAAAAAAACTATCGATAGTACTATCGTACTTCAAAGGTTCATAAAAAAATATCTTGAAAAAAAAATCAATTGCATTACAAAAAACCTGTCTTTCCAAGAACAAAATAACTCATATTTATTTTCGTATTAAAAAAAACATTAATAAATTCATTTACAACATAAGTTGAAAGCTTAAGTTTATGTTAAAACGGAGATCAAAGAGCCACTCAGTGGTTTTAAGGAGATCAATATTAGCACATTTCGTGACTTTTGTTGATAAACAACAACATATCTACATTTTTTTCCTTCAATCTTGTTCGTCTGTCTGAGACTAATTCTCCAGCTTTGCTGAACATACGCTCAGACTCCGTTGCCGGAATGCACAAATATTTGCATGCCATGATTTGCATTGACTTCATTTTAGTTTATATAAGCGTTACACAAAATGCCATTGCTACCTTCCAGTATTCCAATGGGTCTACATCTAGCGGCTCATTGGGTTTTTCAGTGTATTCGCGTAGTGTGATGACAGGATTTGTCTTTGCTGGATAGCTTCTCTGTCAAAAATTCATAAATCTGTGGAATTTTAACGCTTTTTGATAACGACGGTTCATCTCTGTTTTCATTCGATGACGAAGCTGCAATTCTGTCGATTTCAACCAATTCGTTTTCCAGCAACATAGACGCTTGGGCCGCATTTTGACCTGACTGAACCCCGTCTTTTTTAAATCTCGGATCTAGCAAGGTGGCTAATCTAGCTAATCTAGTTACTCTATTTCCTCTGCTATTAGAACTGGTGGCGCTTTTGGTGTTCTTAAAAGCACTGCAAAGATGGCATCCTTAATAAGTAAAATTCGCTGAACCATAGCAAACGCGCTATTCCATCTTGCTGAAACTTCTTGAATCAGGCTATACTGTTTTTCACTACCCTGTTCTTTCTTTAATTTTGCATATGTAATAGTGCTGCTTTTGAAATAAGCTACAATGCGTTTGCAATTCGACAATAATGCTTTTACGTTTTCAGTAGACAAAAGGTCTTGTACTACAAGATTGATGGAATGAGCAAAGCACGGCAGATGCCTCTTCTGAAGCAGTTCACAGGCTTTAATCATTGATGCAGCGTAGTCTGTAACCACGCAGTTGACTATTTGGAATATATTCCATTTTTGCAGGCGCTCACGCAACGATACTGAAATGTTTGCAGCTGAATGGTTGAGTTCATTAGCGAGCTTTGATGTCGTTAAAACTGTCGATCGTATTTTGAAATCGCCATTAATGAAATGACACGTAATGGTCAAATAGCTTTCATTTGCCTTCGATGACCAACAATCAGTGGTTATAGCACAGCTTTCAATTTCATTAAGAATGGCCTGTAATTTAGTTTTACCATTTTCATAAAGCTTTTGTATATGAACATTCAGAATGGTATTTCGAGATGGTAGTTCATATCGAGGATCAAGACACCGAACGAGCTCTCTAAATCCTTGATCTTCGACAATGCGAAATGGTTGTACATCTAAGTTAGCAAAATTTGATTATAAAAACTAAGTAAAAACTAAGTAAATTTGTTGAATAAAGAGAGTTCAATTTTTTCCAGCAGCAAAGGTGCGTGTTGATATTATTGGTTGGCAGCATTAACTGGCGCCCGAGACTTCAAATTTAAATTGTCTATATCGGTTGAAAAAAGCAGCGTTAGAAAACTCTAAATCGCGCATTGTAAAATTGTTGTTGCCCGCGAGCAGAAAAAAACAGCGTTAGGAAACTGCTGTTATCTAAACAAAGTGTTTAAAGTAATTCTAATCGCACATTAATAAAACTTCTGTTATCCGCGTGTAAGTAACTAAGCAGCTTAACAAAACTGCTGTTATCTAAAAACGTGCTCAAAGAGACTCAAAACTGTGCAACTGAGAAAATTATTCTCGCAGCATATTCAACTGTGTAGACAAAAGTGCAAAACCACCAAGACAACAATCAAAGCCTGAACTGTGACGTCATCCACTCCCAAGTAGCGGAGTAAAACACCTCAAAAAGGAACAAGTGGACCGCCCGAAATCAGGATGCAGAAGCTGATACTCCCGATACTGTTGTAAGAATTAAAAATTAAGTTATTCACCTTTTTGTAATCAAATTTATGTATTGAGCAATTTAAAATAAATTGTAATAAGAGCAAGATTATAACAATTAGCAATAGAAAAAATTGTAAAAACTGGTGAGCCTCAGTATGGAGCAAGTACAAGAAGCCATCACACACTTGACAGGCGCTATAAACGCGCAAATCGAGCAAGCTAAGATATTAAACAATAGAATAAATCAATTAGAAGCTAGAATCAACCCACACAGCGAAAGCGCTAACCCAAATAACCTTATTCACTTAACAGAGGCAGACCTAGCCAAAATTAGCAGATTGCCTGATAGTGTAAAAAACCTACCGACATTCGAAAGAGACCCGATCCAATTTATCTCCTGGATCCACAATGTAGAATCTATTTTACAGGACTATGAGGTGATAAGAGCCATCTTACGGCACATTAGGCAAAAAGTGAAAGGACCTGCGGATACGGCCTTAATATCATATAATATATTTGATGACGGCTGGGGGACAATCAAGAGTTGTTTGTCACTGCACTACGCAGACAAACGCGACCTAAGGACACTAGAACACGAACAAGGATCCTTATCTCAAAAGCACTTTAGCGTAGAGCAGTTCTATGCTCGAATTAATCACCAATTATCTTTGATAATCAATAAAATAAAGGGACAGGACTATTCCAGAGAAACAAGTAGCGTGCTACTAGAAACTTATAGGAACCGAGCCCTTGACGTATTTATCAGAGGCCTAAACGGTGAACTATCCAGG
Source organism: Bactrocera neohumeralis (assembly GCF_024586455.1). Taxonomy (NCBI): domain Eukaryota; kingdom Metazoa; phylum Arthropoda; class Insecta; order Diptera; family Tephritidae; genus Bactrocera; species Bactrocera neohumeralis. The sequence continues at coordinate 206,637 of NW_026089805.1, read as the reverse complement.
ATGCTAGTCATCCAACGACCCAAGAACTTACCCGAAGCATACGCTTCCTGTCTTGAAATACAAAACATTAACTTAAGAAACTATTCAATCTACCCAAGGAGTATAGGTAGCTTAAGCCAAACGCAAAGAAACCAAATGAACCAAAAACAGGTATTTGTACCAAGGGAATTAAACTCGTTCGAAAAAAATCAAATCTATAATAAAAATATTCAAACTCAAGCGCTACCTCCACCTAGGCCAATCCAACCCAAGCCTGCGGTCCCGATGGAGGTAGACCCTTCAATACATTCACCAAAAGTAAATTATATGAACCGACCGATAAATATACCTTTAGTAAGGCCATCCAACAGTTCTTCAAATATTCCTAGGAAACACCCAAAATTATTTAATATTCAAACAGAGGACCAAGAATTTACTGAAGGTGGAGAGTGCGAAGGAATAAATTTTATGACAGACGCCTCTCTAGTTTACCCCATCTAGAACTCACCTTAAAAAATGGGGGTACCTTAAAGTTCCTTATAGATACAGGAGCTAATAAAAATTTTGTGTGTGAAAAACTTTCAAGGAATTCCAGTAAACTTAGATGTCCTTTTGAAGTCTAATCAGCCGCGGGTCCAGTAAAAATAACCCATAAACTGTGTGGATCATTTTTTAAAAGTATAGGTATAACAAATAAGATTGATTTCTTTATATTACCTAATTTAAAGTCCTTTGATGGCATCATAGGTGATGATGCCCTCAAAGAATTGGGAGCGATTATAAACAGAAAAAATTACACGCTAACCCTCGGGGATGTGGTACTGCCACTAAAACAAAAAGTATCAAAACAAATAAATAATATTCAAGAAACGACCCATGAACAGGAGGTTAGGGAAATAATAAATAAGTACTCGGAACTTTTCGGACCAGTCTCTGACAGCGGGGCAATCAATACAACTGTGTTAGCAGAAATAAGAACAACAAGTGAAGAGCCGATCTATACAAAATCATACCCTTACCCAACCAACCTCCGGAGTGAGGTAGAAAGACAGATAGCAGAACTTCTGGACAATGGTGTAATAAGGCCTTCAAAGAGCCCATATAACTCACCATTGTGGATTGTACCAAAAAAATCAGGACCGGCAGGGGAAAAGAAGTACAGAGTTGTCGTCGATTTTAAACGACTAAACGATGTAACGATACCTGACTCCTACCCAATACCTGATATAAACAACACTCTTGCTAGCTTAGGCGAGTGCAGTTATTTTACCACACTCGACCTTACATCTGGATTCCACCAAATCAGGATGAAGGAAAAGGACATAGAAAAGTCAGCCTTTTCAACAGCCAATGGTAAATACGAATTTACTAGGTTGCCGTTCGGCTTAAAAAATGCCCCTTCCATTTTTCAGAGAATGATCAATGACGTTCTCAAACCTCTTATAGGGAAGTCCTGCTACGTCTATATTGATGATATTATAATAACAGGGAAAACTAAAGAAGGACATCTAAACAATATTAAAGATGTATTCGCGATCTTGTGTAAAGCAAATCTAAAGGTCAATCTAGAAAAATCCAAATTTTTCAAGACGAAAGTGGAATTTTTAGGGCATATCGTTACAGGAGAAGGTATTTTGCCAGATCCTGAAAAGATATCCGCTATTAAAAAGATTCCTGCACCTGCTAACCTTAAGGAATTAAAAGGTTTCCTAGGTTTAGCGTCATATTACAGGAGATTTATAAAAGACTTTGCGAAAATTGTCAAGCCACTTACAAATTTAACTAGAGGCGAAAATGCGCAAGTGAAAGCAAGTCAATCTAAAAGAATACAAATTTCGCTAACAGAGGAATGCTTAAAATCATTTCATGATATAAAATATCTGCTTATGTCTTCCGAAATCCTGGTATTCCCAGACTTCAATAAACCATTTATTTTGACGACAGATGCTTCCAATACAGCAATTGGGGCAGTCCTTTCACAAGGGGAAATCGGTAAAGATAGACCCATAACTTACATATCTAGATCACTCAATAAAACCGAGGAGAATTACTCCACAATTGAAAAAGAAATGCTCGCCATAGTATGGTCCCTCGACAAGTTAAGGACCTACTTATATGGAGCTAAGGAAATAAAAATCCTTACCGACCACCAGCCGCTGACGTTTGCACTAAGTAACAGTAACAACAACGCCAAGCTCAAAAGGTGGAAAGCAAGGATAGAAGAGTATAATTATAAACTCATTTATAAACCGGGAAAAACTAACGTGGTCGCTGATGCGTTATCACGGTTACCAATAGAATTAAATACGCTCACATCCACAGATGAAAATTCACAACATAGCGCAGAAGAGGATAGCTCAAAACTCATTCCTCACTGTGAAGCGCCATTAAATGTTTTCAAAAATCAAATTGTATTCTTAGAAGGAAAGGAGGAGATAATTCACGAAGAACCTCATCCAAGGTACCACAGGCACCGCATTACATGTGAAGCTTACAATAAGGAAAAACTAATTGAAATCTTAAAAAGCGTTCTCAACCCAAATATAATCAATGGTATTAAAATCCACGAAAAATATATTTCATTATTACAGCAGGTATACCAAGAATATTTCTCACAATTTCGTATCAGGATAACACAGAAAGTGGTTACTGATATCCCTGATGAGGAAGTTAAATTTAAAATAATAGAACAGGAACACAAAAGAGCTCATAGAAACGGTAAGGAAAATAAAGACCAGATATTGGAAAGATATTACTTCCCGCAGATGACTAAACTTATTAAAAAATATACTAAGTCATGTGAAATTTGTGGATGTAATAAATACGACCGACATCCACAAAAACCCAAGTTACAAGCAACTCCCATACCTTCATACCCAACAGAAATACTGCATATAGACATTATAGAAATATCCGGTGAAAAGTTTATTACGTGCGTTGACAAATTCTCTAAATTTGCGAAATTTTTTAGAATCAAGAATAAATCAGTATTGCCTATCAGGGATAAGCTGATAAAGCTTCTTCACTATTTTACTGTACCAAAGACATTAGTCATGGATAACGAGGGCAGCTTTATAAGCCTAATAACATTGAATTATTTAGAAGGATTAGGAATAGAGATCTATTTAGCACCACCCCAAAAGAGTGAGGTTAATGGTGCAATAGAATGTGTGCATTTCACTATTGTTGAAATAATCAGATGCCTCCAAGTGGAATACTCTGAATGCTCTATTAGAAAATAAGAAATCATCAACATTGCAGTTGACATATACAATAACACTATACACTCAATTACGAAAAAAAGCCAGCCGACATTTTCTTTCGAAGAACGCAGAGAATTAATTTCCAAGATCTAACAAACTTTAAAGAAATAGTTAATTCTGACCTCCGAAATGAAATAGCCAGAAACCAAAAAAATATGTTAAGTTATCATAACAAAAAGAGATCAAAAATAAAGAATTACGAACCAGGTGATACTGTATTTAAAAAGAACAAACAGATTAAGGGTAAAACTAAACCTATTTTTATAAAAGAAACTGTCGCTAAAGACAATACCGTAACAATAACTACTAAAAATAATAGAAAGATTCATAAATCGCATTTAAGAAACTAACAGGCATTTATCTTTTAGACTCTTACCGTACTGGACGACTGCGACGGTAGACGCTTATATAATAATACATCTCTTAAACTAAATGGTACATTTCTTATAAACTTCTTTAATGAAACTATAACCTTGAACAACGTTACTTACACAAACTGGCAAATAAGTTCCTACCAGGTCTTACCCGCAATATTTCAGAATAACCTAACAGAAAATGAAATTAAATTAGATCTAAACTATTTACATCAACTTCATTTAAATAATGTAAATAAGCTAGAACGCATAACAGCAAAAAACATTCAAGCTTCGTAGCAATTCTTGTTGCAATAACACTATCCACAGATTTCAGTAGCAAATGAAATTTTATCAGCGAGACGCTGATGCTTAAGAAAGGGGGAGTTAGCACATATACAAAATATACAGACAATTTTGTAAGTAGTAAAATCTAATTCAGCAATATTTTGCATTGCTCAAGTAAAATTAAATCAAATAAAATTAAAGTTAGCACATATACAAAATATACAGACAATTTTGTAAGTAAAATCTAATTCAGCAATATTTTGCATTGCTCAAGTAAAATTAAATCAAATAAAATTAATTTCCAAATTAATAACAAAAACACATTTCGTCGGCACTATAACAAGCGGAAACCGTGCCGCCGCAATGTGAGCCGTTTCACAACCAAACTGAGGTTCGCACTGGTTTTAGCTTACATTATGATTATTTGATGTCTAGAAATAAGTTCTAGCTAGTAAGAACTCGTACATACATATGTAAGTTTTTAGTAAGTAAGCAAAATTTGATTATAAAAACTAAGTAAATTTGTTGAATAAAGAGAATTCAATTTTTGCCAGCAGCAAAGGTGCGTGTTGATATTATTGGTGGGCAGCATTAACTTCTATAGCAATCATTCTTGCCAACGCCAAATCAATGTCTGCTTTCCGCGTGGAATTATTGCCGTAGATGTCATCGTTTTTAAAAAAATGTGCTGCCGGGCTTCGCCTGCTCGGCGTGCAGAGGATGAGCACGCTTAAGGTGGTCCATTTAGTTGGAAATGCTTCCAAACATCCGAAATTTTTTGTTTTTTGTTCGCCGGCGCATCTGCGTACGAAAAGGCGCTTAGTATGAGAAATTATTTTTAAGAAATGTACCCACCTGATGAATTGCTGTCCCCGATTTCCATTTTGGAAGGAACCGTCACTTAAATCTGCAGCTTAGTATTTTATTGCAACTAATACTAATATTGTAGTCAAATATATTTTTATATATAATAATCACGAAAAATAGCAGATTGACTCGATGTCGGTATTTCACAATGTAGAGTAGTGATGAGCGAGATGTCAAACTGTCGATAGTCGCACCATCGATAGTTTCAAAAGTTAAAAAAAAACTATCAATACTCATTGATAGTCAAAAAAAAACTATCGATACTATCGATAGTCCCATCGATAGTTTGACACCTCTAACCCACAGTGCAACTTCCCATATATGCGCGCGCTCTCATTTGTAAATATGGAGTGGTAAAATAACGTTTTCTCTCATTTCCCTCTTCATGTTTGCCCGCGATGACCCCCTCATCTAGCCTCAAAATGTACACTCGTGCCCGCACGGGCAAAATGCCACTGAAGGCTAATATGCCCACCCCTGCTCTGTATGATCGATACTATAAGTAAGAGTAAGTTGTATTTAAAATTTACTGTTACTATAATAAAAATGGGAAATAGCCCAAATATCAAATATAAGAAATTATCATATTGCGACTTCTGTAAGGGCGCTCATGACACTAAGGAGTCTCCACAAATTAAAAAACAAAATAACCAAAGAAAATAAAAATATTATAAATTGTATCATAGTTTTTGAGAATACATATGTGTAATATATGTAGGACGGAATAATATACAGGACAGGTGGCAGTATTGTAACTGAACGAATAATATGTAGTCCAGATGAAAACATTTTAACTCAGCGGTTAATAAACGAAGCGTCCATCAGTAGCCGTCATTTTAACGGTCCATATTGATCGTCCATTTGTAATAGTCGTTAAGCAAAGTTTGTGAAAAACGGTCACCTTCCGCGTGAATTTGAACAAGTGCGAATAAAGAATAAAAAAACGTTGTATTTTAAAATGAATCCCACATATATCCGCTGCATTACCAGCTGACTTGAACACTGTCGAATTGGAAAGAATCATCAAAATAAAGAATATAACAAATGGTTTGTACAACCAATAAATAACATAATCAAACGCTACGATTCACCACCCAAGGGATCTTCCAGAGAATTATAAAAAATTAAAGCCTATACCGATAAATTATATTTAAATCAATAATTAAAGGCTCGAGGCTCGACCAGCCATATAACAAAATATATTGAAACCGCGATTCGCCACCGCAAGGGCGATCCTGCGGTTTATAATAAAAGCTGAATTCTGCAATTCTGAACTCAAGACCCTCCAGAAACGCATCCCTTCCTAGAAGGGATAAAATAAATAAAATAATTAACCAAAAATACGGTAATACATAAATTAAGGCTTGTACAGCCAATAAATTAAAGTAAAAATTCTGCAATTCAAGCTCAATTCTGCGATTCTGAACTCCAGACCCTCCACAATCGAAGTGCCTCCTTTCATAAGGAAGGGATCATGAAAAAATAGTAAATACAAAAATAATAAATAATTTATCTCAAATTGTTACGGTTATGGTGAAAATAACCACTTTATAAAAAAAAGCAACAGAAATACAGAAAATTAGAAGGTTGTGTGATGGAGGTAAACATGTAAATTGTATTCTTAGACTTGAATTAATGAAGAAATCAGTGTCTTCATTCATAAAAATATGCGCCGTATAGCGACAACTTTGCATTTTTTTTGCTGTTCATGGGATCAGAGTCCCATACTTTTGAACACTGATTCTAATTTAAAATTTAACGAGGAATCGAAAGGGAAAGTCAATTTTGAAACAAAGTTGGTGGAAAAGCACAAAAAATGGGATTTTTGGAAAAAAGTTGTTTTTTTTTGGATTTTGAGCGACAACATTGAATTTTTTTTGCTGTTCATGGGATCAGAGTCCCATATTTTTGAAGACTGATTCTTATGTAAAATTGAACAAGGAATCGAATGAAAAAGTAAATTTTGAAAAAAATTGGGGGAAAAGCACAAAAAACGGGATTTTTGGAAAAAAAAATGTTTTTTTTTGGATTATTAAAATTTTTTTGGATCTTGAAAATATTTTTATCAGAAAGCTGAGATTTTTTTACATAAAATTGGATAACTGGAAAGTTTTTTTCACTCAATTTTGAGGTCGTTAAAAAATAAAAGAAATTGTAATTTTTTTGTTTGATCTCAATTTGAATTGCGCGCCAAAAAACAATGGAGCAACTTTGACCACTAAAAAGTTTACAGATATTCTTATTTTGGTCTATATTATGATATTCTAAAGTTTCGTCAATATCGGAGAACCACGGGTACAAAACCATGTCGCCAATTGATGGAATGGCCCATATATAACTTTTTTGGTCTTTTCACTTCCTTTTTCTTTGACAATTATTCTAGAGAACGTTTAATGTAGAGAAGGTTCACTCTTTTCTATTAGTGGATTTCACCAATATTTAATATGAGGGGGTCGAAAGTAGCAGAATTGAGCATTTTCAGTGTTAAATGAGAAAAGTGATGCTTATTACTATGTACGCTTACAAATTTGCATATTTACAATGCGCAAACGACTATGGATAATATTTCTACAAATTATTGTAGATATTTTTTTGTTGTATAATTTTGTTGCTGTGTAATTTACTATAAATTGTTGACGCTTAAGTATCCTCACGCGCTAATAAGCCATATTATATTTTTCTTTTTAACAAACCACAAAAACCTGTATCTTTGGTTGTGGCACATAACCGGGATTGACTGTATTTGTCAAGGAATGTACAAAATATTTTTACACGGCTTGTAAAAATCTGCGTCGATATGTATGCAAGCTCACACATAACCATACATATTTACGCAGGTTTGTAGGCAAATCTGTTATACTCGTAGCGACAAGGGAAGCGGTCACAATCGGCGGCGCTTTGTCGTCACGTCAGTCCTTCGACACATTGACTTTTGGACAAAACGTGAAGTTCGGCCATTGATTGTCCGTGACAACGGAGATTTTGGATGAAACAATGGGTGTGCATATACTTATATTTACATAAAAAGTTGTGTGTAGACAAATTTACAAACATTATGCGTGTGATTCTTTCAAATTTGTTTACGTGCAAATTATTTTCTGCGCGAACGTGGGGTGGTATTTAAAAAGATGTGAATCTAATGAGTTTATGCTCAAAACTAAACTAAAGTATCTTTATTTCGCTTATATTTATATAATTGAAATCTTAAACCTAGATGCAGAGTTTCATCTTACATTCTAAGAAGTGCAGACTTAGGTGTTAGATGATGTGCTGTCTAATTCTACTTAAAGCGTGCCATAGGTTATAGTTTATGGCCGCTTCCTAATTGGCGATGTGTTATTAACATATTTGACACATGCGTTTAAAAATTTATTTATATGAATATTGTTTATTTTAGGCATAAGTGCCGTTTGCTATTGGTGGCGTTAACTCCCCCTCCTCTAAATCGAAGCGTCCCGTCTTCGAATATAAGTTCTGTAAGTTATTAATTTGTGTCGATAGTTTTATTAACAATTTTCCTTTTTCTTTTGAATTTCTAATTCTAATACTTAATATTATATATGTTATTATTTTTGTAATAAAATAACCTAATATGATTATCAATAATAAAGTACTAAAGGTCCACCAAATAGGATTTCTCTTTATTTCTTGTTTTATTAGATTTAACATTTTAAAGTTTTCCAATCTTAAATCAATATTTGTTGTTTCAATATATTCTTTTACGAAAAATGGCTTACATTTTCCTTCTTTTAAATATTTAAAAAATTTCCAGTGTGATTATCATCAATTATTACATTATCTTCAAAAGTTATTAAATATACTCCGTATATTGTATGATTATTCACAATATGTTTTCCGGAAATTATTATAGCATCGTCTTTTTCAATATTTATTACTTTATTTGCTTCATTAATAATTGTACAATTAGCATGTTTATTATTTAACAGGTTTGATAAACAAGTATCATTTCTTTATTTCTTTTTTTTTTACAAAATTGGACCGAATAAAATTTATTTTCGCAATTTATTATTTCACTTTCGATTAGTAATTTTCTCTTGTGGAATCAATAATATCGGATATAGTATGGTTGATATATAAAAGTATCAACGAATCTTTAAAAATGTCTTCATTGTGCCTATAAGATAATAAAATTAAACTTTAATATGTATTATTCTATTTCTGTTTTGTAATTTTACTATATTTCCTAAGTCTTCTGCAACTAATTGGTTTTTATATTTATACCCTGAACAGGGTATATTAAGTTTGTCGCGAAGTTTGTAGCACCCAGAAGGAAGCGTCGGATACCCTATAAATTTTATATATAAATTATCAATATGTTGAGCAGAGTCGATTTAGCCATGTCCGTCTGTCTGTCTGTCCGACCGTCCGTCCGTCTGTATATATACGAACTAGTCCCTCAGTTATTAAGATATCGTTTTGAAATTTTGTAAACGTAATTTTCTCTTCAAGAAGCTGTTCATTTGTCGGAACGGCCGATATCGGACCACTATAACATATAGCTGCCATACAAACTGAACGATCGGAATCACGTTCTTGTATGGAAAACTTTCACATTTGACAAGATCTATTCACGAAATAATGTAATGTGTTCTTAGAAATAATGTAATCTCCGAAGAAATTGTTCAGATCGGTTAACTATAGCATATAGCTGCCATACAATCTGAATGATTGGAATCAAATGCTTGCATGGGAAATTTCCTCATTTGACAATATATCTTCACGAAATTTTAGTATGAGTTATTGCTTATAAGAAATAACATAATCTCCGAAAAAATTGTTCAGATCGGATTATTTTAGCACATAGCTTCCATACAAACTGGACACATAGTTACTAAAAGAAAAACACCTGTGAAGGGTATGTTAGCTTCGGTACAGCCGAAGTTAACGTTTTTTCTTGTTAGGATTTAATTTATTCCTTTCCAATATATTTATTCATATATTATTTTTCCTTTATGATAGCTTTTTGTAATCCTTTTCTTATTATGATACCATAATGTTTTTTCCTGACCTTTTTTTCACGTGGCTTTCAAGTATGCGTGGGTTTCTTTATTAGATAAAATATTAAGAGGTTTTTTACCTGTTACTGAGTGTATTGTATTATTATGTTGTTGAGCCGCTCTAAAAATAGCTTCAAAGTTACTAATTAAACTATATTCCTCTTTTAAACATCTTGAAATTTTTATTAATTTCGAATGAACCCTTTCTATTTGCTCATTACTAGTGCTAAGACGTGGTGTACAGTAATAAATTTGTATGTATATTTAGTCGTCCCATTAAGGATTTGAATTGAATCGTACTTAAACCTGGTTCATTGTCGATAACTTTACTTTTCATATCTAAGAATGGTTGTAAAAGTTCTAGAATTTTTTCTTCTAAATTCGATTTGTCTTCAATATATTTTATTGTCAATGCTCGTAAGAAATTTTAATTTCAGTGCCAAAAAAATTACGATGTGAAATTGTTCTCCTCTTTTTGTGGTATAGGAGCTTCCCCTATTGGAATTTGTTTTGGATGTCTTTCATATTTATTTGTGTTGTATCTGTAATTTTTACTTATTGTTTAAATTGCTTTATCATTAAAGGCTAATAATAATAATATTGTTGTCTTACTTGTGGCAAATTTTCCCTATAATTTCTATGCGCTCTATTATTGGTTTGTTCAATTATTGCCCCTTGATCTTCTTCTGCTTCTTTCAAAATGTTTTTTATTGCGTAGGTGTGCAGAATATTCCAGTAACTATTTTTGGATTTATATATTCTTTTAAAATACCAAGTATATTTTCTAGTATGTCGTATTCAATTAGAAAACTTTTGTTATTAAAATAAGAAATTGTCTCCAATACTGATATGTTTGCCCCATTATCGATTACTATTTGTTGCTTGAATGATTTAAAGGCTTTTTTGTTTCGCGAATTTGGTATTCATCGCTGCTCTCTGCAGAATGTTGGGTTTCTGTCATTGGCTAAATGGGTATCAGCCTTCCCACTTCTGCCCGTCAACACCATCCCACACATCCTGGTATGCAACATTGGTACGCCACATTCCCCACACTCATCATCATTTTTTTCGCTGCACACCACGCTCTAACACACACACAATGACATCACACACCATCATCTACTTTCGCCGAACAAAAGTACAAAAGGACAGACAACTGATCAAAAAAAAACATTCTGGCTCTACGACATCGGCCTAACCGACTCGATTCTTTTTTGACGAACGTCTACCATTTTTCCGCGAGCATCATCGTTAACCAAAAATATTTTCTAACCTTTGTGAGGCGAAAATTTTAATTTGATTTTACATTTTTTTTGCGAGCATCTCATTTAAAAATTAAAATTAATACACTGTATACCTATTTTGGGAAAATAAATCCGAAAGTACATTCATATTGGGTTCATTTCATATACCTGTGGTTTTTATACTTTTCAATTTTGGGAAAAATACACGGTGAGTGCGGAAAAAGTGGTACACAAAATAATACAGTCATAGTTTTTATTATATACTAGCTGGCCCCGCAGCCGTTGTTCTGCGTGAAATTATATATTTTGAAATGAAACTAAAGTTGAATTTATCATTTAATTTTTTTTTTTCATTGTAACGCAGCTTGATAAAACATTTTTTGGTTTCGGTTCCTGTGTACAGAAAAGATGGTTTTCCAACTCGTGAGCGCGCCTCGTATACCTGGCCGTGTGTAAAACATAGCGTTTCCAAATTTATGCCACACACTATGCGACTATCCTTGTGTCCTGTTAATTGTCATCTCGAATGCAATTTTCACTCGAAACGGAATACGTTTGAATTGAAATGGCAAATCGTTAGAACTCAAAGGAATTCGTAGAATCAAGCATTCTGCCCCCTTGTATTTGAAAGCGCAGATTGCGGAACATAATAACGACAGATCTAGCTTTGAGACGCAAATGATGCGGTGGCATACCAAGCCTTTCCAATAAATTTAGAAACTCCACTGGATAATTCTTCATTGTCAAGACGATCAATCGATTTGTATGAGCGCAAGTCTCCCAGAATTTGACTTTGAATCTTTTAGTTTAAGTCAACAATATCAGTATTTTTGTCAGCTAACATTGTGCGTGCACTTAAGGAATCATAGTTACGATAATTTGTCCATTATAGTTGAGAAAACACCTGGATGTCCATCTACTGGTTAGCCTTGCTTTCTGCTATTTCCTCGACGATGCATTCCATGTAAAATATCAAGATATTTCCGAATAGAGCAATGTTCTCGCAAATGGATCACTGACGCAAGTTGAGAAAAAACTCGTCAATGTTAATTTTGTTGCTGGCGGTGTTTCCTCTGGCTGTACCGTATTTTCTGGGTTGAAAACGTTCATTAATTTCAGTAGTAAATACCCTACAAAGCGCTTTAGTGCAGTTCACGTATCGACCGTATCGTTCAAGACCAATAACCGCCATGTTGCTTCACCAAACTGCAATACTCAACATTGATATGAGTTTTGAATGTGAATTAAAAAATAGTGGGGAATATAGTAAGATCCATGTGTTGTCAACTTCGATATTCACTCTTCTAAATTGAATGCTCACATACAAACCGAAAAAGGATTCTAGTGTCCGCAAGATCTGGGTCTTTCTCTGGATCAGGAATTTCCGCAGAAATGATTTCATCAGTTTAATCTGGTGTAACCACCGCCACCAATCCACCATCCAAAGAAGAATGTGTGCGTGCGACAAACCTTTTTTTTTGCACCTCCACAGAGTACATCTAACAGCACCATTTATACCATACGTTGCTTTAAGATAAAGTCCATCAGACATCACAGCTGTTGTTTGAAAAGTCGTCACAGCACGACGATCGTGACGATTGCTTGCTGAGTGACCGCACGTATGTCATCGCATCATGGGAGTACTCGGTAATATGCCTTTGGCTGCCAATGGATGTTGATGCCAAAAAGAACGCCGACCACTATTAGCGCGACTTCTTCGTGGCATTGTAACAAAGTTCAATCTGTAATTGGTCACTTTGTGTGAAACACACATAATGCTTTCACTGAATAATTTCCAAAATTTTTTTTTGAATAGCCGAAATAAAGAAAGCAAATGACAAATTTGAACAATTAAAATAATAGAAAAACAAAAGGAAAAAAGTTGAAAAAAAAAATTTTGTATGAAAAAAAGTTCTTTTTTTTTGAATTGTCCAGTTTTCCGATTTTTCCTCACGAAAGGCATACGGTTTTTTATTTCTAAACTTTCCTCAATCCACCTCTGAAAATTTCATCAAGATTGGTTCAGCTCTTCTCGAGCATTGGCGTTACTAACAGCATTCTTGTATGGGAAAAATAAAAGGGTTCTTTTTAGGAATTTCCCGCCAATTATTCGAAATTTCCGTAAAAACCATCCTTGAGCCTCAACGAACATTTAAAAAAAAGAATTGGCAAAATTGGTCCAGGCGTTTTTGAGTTATGCGCTTACCAACACATTTTGCGATTCATTTTTATATATAAGATGAAATATGTATATTTGTAAAAATTGATGGTTAGCGTCGGGGAGCGGTAACAATGAACCCGCTAGGTGATAAATTTTACCTTGGATCTGTAATATGTATACAATGTTATAGAAATAAATTTTTCCCTGTTCATTGAAAAAACCATCAAATATTCCATGCAATCAATCACCTTAAATGTTGGCATAAATTGATCTCTTATAATTTTTGTAGCGTGGAAAGAAGTCATTTGAAAAGACGAATTGTATTCTTGTATATGATTTAAAAAATGTTTCGATTCTGGTGATGTCTCAAAAATTAATGATTGTAATGGTTCAGGAGGCGGTTTAAATTCCAGCAATTTTACTTTCCCGTTAGCGCAACACATTCCAGCCGTTTCACCCGAGAATTTAGCTGCTTCACAATGTGGGCATATAACATCCATCATTCCAATATATCCATGTACATTATAGTCGATTGAAGGGTCGTAATCAAATGCAGCACGGAACATGCTGGATTTCTTGCGTGATGAGCTTCTGCAAATCTATTTCGTGGACGTCGCACTGCACTTTGTGATACTCTTTGTGACAACACGCCCCGAGCATTTCGAGTACATCGACCTATGTTTGATTTTGGACGTACCGGCATTTTCTTTAAAATAATTTCTTATAACATCACTTCGTTTGAAACACACATAAAGTTTTCACTGAACAATTTTCAATAATTATTCTTTTAAATAGCCGGAATAAAAAGCAAGCGACCGAAATTGAACGATTCAAATAATTTACTAATCAAAATATTGAAAAACAAAACAAAAAAGAATTGTATGAAAGTCACTTTTTGGAAATTTCCAATTTTTCGACTTTTCCTTATGAAAAGTATATGGTATGGTATATCTAACCCTTTCCAGATCCACAGCGAACAACTTCTGATTTCATGAGGACTGATTCCGCCGTTCTCGAGCGTTAGCGTTACTAACAAACAAACAATCATTTTTACTTACATACATATGTATGTACAAAATAAAACGTTTGTATGGGAAAAAGAAAAGGGCTGTTTTTTGGGATTTTCCGGCAACTTTCGTAATTTTTTCTTACATAAGAACCTTCTCCTAATAATAACAAATACAACAAAAAAAAAATCAGCAAAATCGGTTCAGCCGTTTATGAGTGATGAAATTACAAAGAAAGTGGCATTGATTTTTATATATATAGATTTCTATATAGTCTGAGTGACTTAATTCGCTTGAATTTGTTAAATTATTTAAAAATTGCCTTGACAATGCGTCAGCAACCACATTCGTTGCTCCCGGTTTATAAACTATTTTTGGTGAAAATTCTTCAATGAAAGCTGTCCATCTTTTCATTTTTTCGTTTGGATTTCTTTCAGACATTGCGAATACCAATGACTGATGATCTGTATAGATTTCCAAATCCTTTACTGCATAAAGATAATGTCGTAATGTTTTCAATGCCCATACTATGGCGCATAATTCTTATACGTTAGTTGCATAATTTTGCTCGGTAGAATTTAAGGTTTTTGAAAGTAATGTAAGTGGTCTTCCTTCTTGGAATAAGACTGCAAATACAGTTATTCCTTCCTGATCAAGGTTAATAACTCTTTTCTTTGACATATATTGTGATATTTTCCCATTTTCTCCCTTCAAAAGTTTGCTTAATGGTTTAGCAATTGTTCCGTTGTTTTAATAAATTTCCTGTAATATCCCGTTATTCCTAGATATCCGTAGTGTGTTGGAATTTGGATAATTTTTTATTCTTTTTCTTCTTTTGGGATCTGTTTTTACTACTTTGTGGGATACAACGTATCCTAAAAATTCAACCTCGGCTGCTATAAACGTTGACTTTTCCATGACCTTTTTTAAGTGTTCATTTGAGCTTTTTTAAGTGTTTGTACTATATATTTTAAATGAAATATATCGAATATTGTTCATTGCTCTTTGAAATATACTTGAAGCATTGTTTAGCCCAATTGGCATTCTTAAATATTCAAATTTTCATTATTCACGGAAAATGCAGTTTTTTCAATATCATTTTCTTCCACCAATATTTGATTAAATCCAGACTCAAAGTCTATTTTAGAGGAATATTAAGATTCTCCCAAATTAAAGAGTATTAACTCTGGATTAGGCATTGTATATCTATCCGTTATTGTCTTTTCGTTAAATTTTTATTCCTTTTTTCGGAACAACACAAACAGGAGAATTATTTGGGCTTTTGCTATGCCTTATAATTCTTTTTTCAAATAAACTTTGGATTTCCTGAATGACTAAACTATTTGCGGATAATGAATATGGATATTGTTTTGACCGTATAGGTATTTCATCTTCTGGTCTTATTTCTGCTTTGATATCTGTTCTGAATGGTAAATCCATGCTTATGTTTTCATGGGTTTTATTTATTATTTTGATAACATCCTCTCTAAGCAGTGGAATGTTAATATTTTAACTTCATTACCTTTGTTTTTATATTTTTCTGCAAATTCTTCAAAATTATTTTCATCGGTAATATTGAAATTATTTATTTTTAAAATATTAATGCCTAAGTTTTTGGAGTATATTTTATTGTCGGTATTATCTTCGACTGGCGTCTTAGGATTTTCTTGTCCCAAGTAGTTTAAATTTTGTATTTTTATTTGGGTTTTCACCATTCTTTTTTGTTTTATTTTGCCGATAAGAACTTCGGCTGGCGTTATAGAACTTGTGTGTTTCACAATTTTAATGTATTTTTTATTTTTACTATTGCCGGTACTTTCTTCGGCTGGCTTCTTAGGACCATTTTGTCCTAAGGTGTTTAATAAAATTAAATCATGGAATAAATTTATTTTCTCTAAGTTATCAATTTCATAAATCCGTTCTTCTACGCCCAGTTCGTATATATGAACTGGTTGCCCCCGTATCAATTAAAATTCGAATGACTGGTCCGGTTTTCATAGGTATCTGTTTTTATAATATACGGCAAATCAGAGTTTACCCTAAAAAATTGTTTTCTCCAATGTTATTAATTCCTTACATTTTAGGTTGAGGCTGTGTGCTTACTTGTGCACTTTCATTTTGCCTCTTTGGTTTATTTCTTTGTTGATAATTGGTTTCGGTTTGGAAGACATGTTCAGTAAACCATTTAAAGGACGAACTCACGCCCACTTTTGATCAATTTTTAGCTCACAAGTGATCCCCGTTACTGGGATCTTTTTACAAAATTACAGTTTTGTATCTTTAATAAGTGTTTTCATATGGCACTTTATATGTTTAACTTTATTAAGATATTTAATTCTTACTCAAGTTATCCGCCATATGATAATGTAGGCACTTATTATCCAGTTCACTTTATACCATCTAGATTAGTCAAACTTCCTAATATAATAATATGTTTTCATACGAAAATTGCCATTAATTCATTTTATTGGTAGTGATATATGGTTATAGAAAATGTGGGTGAAATCGATTATAGTATACATATGTATTCCTCATTACCCAATGTACGTATTTCAATCTTCCTGTTGACTTTATGCCCTGATCTAAACCTTGTATCCCTAATATACTGATTTCGTATCCATTGGAGTTGGGTCGCTCATAAATTTTTACACTTTTTAAAGAAGTTTTTGTTGTATTATGTACAAGTATATACAAAAATGAGTTTACGTAGCAGAAAAATTTCTAGAATTATTGCTATGATATCGCTAACCCTCTCACTTTGTCGGGAGCCACAGCAGAGCCAGATAGCATAAGAATGTAAAAGTATGTGCTCTGCTCTGCTCCGAGGTTTGTTAGGTAAAAACCGATAGCTGTACCGAGAACAAATAAATATAGTTTAAGAAAACTAAAAAGTGAAAAATAATTCTTTGTATAAACCAACAATAATAATGAAGAAAAAATTCCTGCATTATTGTGAGAAAAGCGTGGAATGCTCGATATATGAAAAATATGTCACCAAGCACCCCACGCTTTTCTCACAATAATGCAGGAATTTTTTCTTCATTATTATTGTTGGTTTATACAAAGAATTATTTTTCACTTTTTAGTTTTATATGCTTTAAAAGCGTGTTTTTCAGTTTTTTTAAACTATATTTATTTTTAATTTTTTAGTTTGATGTGAGAAACCCCAAATTTGTTAAAAGATGAACTATGACATGTAGTATGGGTTAAGTAAATCGATAATTAGGCAGCTTTTAATATCTACTCGTAACCTTTCATTGACCAATTGTTATATTATTTGCGACCAAGTTCTATTGACGACTTTACGAATTATTACTTCTTAATCGAATAATTTCTTCTAAAGCTTCTCTGTTACATGGGGTGTTACCTGTCAACTTTGAACAGTCTAGTTCTTCAATTCGAATACCGTCCAAAGATCTACAACGACTAGGTGGTACATAAGCTTGTCCAGCAGCAAACAGTCGAGAGTCCAGATAAATTACTGCATGATCTACTGTACAACCAGGAACGTATATTTATAAATATTATATGAATATATATATCGTATATTTATAAATATACGTTCTCTGGTACAACCTGGAATGTTATGAACGGTCGACCAGAGAACTTAAAAGTATAGAGAAGGTGCAGCTTCGACAGCGAACATTTGTTAGATTTAAAGTAAGGAATTCACCTCACAGCTATAGAAGTCACACTGTAAAATGTTAACATTTTTAACACTTCTCCACATATTCAACAAAGAATATGAAGAGAAATAATATACATATGTACGTACGGCTTATGATGCCATAGCATGTATGCGCAATCAGGGAATATTGAAGAAAAATAAGTTCTTTGATATTCCATTTTTAACAGCGAAAAATGTGTACAAATACAGCTCTCTCACATACTCAAGAATATGAAGAGACATAAATATGTATGCATGCTCCTTATGATACTCCCAACAACAGCATTGTGATATTTTCATGGTTCAATTTTTGCTTTCGCAATGTATGCAAATATGTACATATGTATGCTTTTGCGTTTTGACGTCGGCATTTACATATTGGCATGTAATAATTATGATATGAGTATAATTTTGCATGAATGCATGTATAGTAACTATTTACAGTCAATTTAGACTTGTATATTTAATAATTTAATTTGATTTTTACATAATATACTATACTAATAAATATTTTTGTATTATGTTTCTTGGTAATAGAAATTGAATTTATCACAACAATGCATATATATATAAATATATTGTCTATCATATTAATCTTATTATCTGCCCATATGATTGCATGTAAATTAAAAACTCCGTTTAGTTCTCGTGGGCAACTACGGGCAACTGCCTCGTTTTCTTTATTATGTTTTCTTATATACAGTATTTTGCTTAAGTCTAGATACAAATATTTATCTTACATTCTAGGAAGTATATCTACAATCCACTTGAGATATGACATATGTTACAAGTGGAAAGATTCATCTTACAATCTATGAATTATATTTTGGGACCACCTAAGGTGGACAGTATTAGCAAAGTACACATAATGTTTCAATACGGACCATATGGGTCGTAAGTGTCATGCTACATATTTATGACAGATAAAGAATATGTTCATGTAATGTGAACTGGTGGTATTAACTCCCCCACCTCTAAATTGAAGCGTCCCGATTCAAATGGATATATAGTAGTACGTGAGGCTATAGACTATTTTATCAATTTGAACAGTACTATTTTGAAATCTTATTTTATTTAAATTTGACTCTTAAATATACTTTCGATACATTTTATATTATTTTTGACTTCTAATTATTTTTTGATGGAAGTATTTTTATATATGACATCTTTTATTGTATTATTGCCTGAATACATTTCAGCAATTTTTTCTTTTACATTTAGGATTTTCTCAAGTCGCATAAAGTTATAAGTTATAACGATTCGAAAACATAACATTGAGAATTGTAAATGTGTAAACTCATTTTTGTATGAAATCTAACAACATTTTTTTTTTTAAGCAAGTGTAAAAATTTATAATTTTACGATTTTACGATGCTTTACGATGGCTTGTGAGTACCCCAATTATTGAAATTATTTATTTAAAATATTAGTACCTACCTCCTTTTTGGAGTATATTCTTTTATTTTATTGTCGGTATTATCTTCGACTGGCGTCTTAGGATTTTCTAGTCCCAAGTATTTTAAATTTAGTATTTTTATATTCTATTTGGCTTTTCGCCATTCTTTTTTGTTTTATTATACCGGTAAAATCTTATTTTCGTTCTACAATATTTTGTATAATTCTTCTTTTTACTCTGCTGGTATGAATCTTCAGCTGGCGTTTTAGGACCTTTTTGTCCCAAAATATTTTTTTTTTGTTAATAAAATATTGCCGGAAAATTCTTCGGCAGGCACTTCAGGAGTCTCTGCTCCCAAAGAATTATATTTTTTTCCTTTAAATTTATTTTTCGGTTTTTTTTTTTTTTATATATATTTGTGAGTTTCATGAAATAACATACATATGTATATAGTAATACTCAGAAAAATATATAATAGTTAAATTTCTTTTTGCATAAATCCATTGTAATAACTTCATATTAAAAATATTTAAATGACATATATTTTGTTGCCCGCCTGTATTTAAATATTTGTTTTGATCTTTTCTGGGAAAGTTACTCTTTTATTCTGGAGGGTCTGGAGTTCAGATTCGCAGAACTGAGTTTATATTATAAACCGGAGGGTCCCCCTTGCGGTAGTGAATCGCGGTTTTAAAAAATATTTTATTATTTGGCTGGTCGAGCCTTCATTTGAAATTTTTTAGATTTAATTTAACATTATTTGTATATATTTGATATGCTAATAGAGTATATCTTGTTAAGATAAGATTTTATCTTGTTTTTTTTTTATTATTTTTAAACACGAACAATTTAATAATAATTTTTCATACTTAATATTAGTGGGATTATTTCCCATTTAATTAATAAATAGTATAGGCTTTACTTACAACTAATTTTATGTTGTTGTTGCTACTGCTGCTGTTGTTACTGTTGCTGTTGCTACTGTTGCTACTGTTGCGATTATTGTTGCCTTTGCTGCTGCTGTTGCTTTTTGAGTAGAATTTTGGCGGTTGGTTGTGCGATGATCGTCGTTGGAGGCCGTGTGTGAGGTTTAGATGAAATAAGATGTTTTTGGCGAAATTTCTGATTTACAGAATTTTTTTGATTCTTTTGTTTATATGAGGGGCTTTCAGCGTTTTTTATGTGGACGTATGTTTGCTTGTTGTTCGCTCGTAATTTAGACGAGGCGCGTTCGATTGGCAGTAGGCACAAACACACACTCGAAATTTTTTCAATAATTTTCTAAGTGGCGCTGAGATTTTTTTTGATTATGTGTCTCTTTTTTGAACTTAGCGTTTTTTGAACTTTTTTTTTACTTTTCTCCTCAATTGAGGATACTTGATTGTTTTTCAAACGGTAACACGGGGATTTTTTGTCCCCTTAAATGGTTACCGCCGAAATTTATTGTTACATTTTGGTCCGCCAGAGATTATTTCATCTCCTGGCAGGATCGCCAATTAAAAACTCCGTTTAGTTCTCGTGGGCAACTACGGGCAACTGCCTCGTTTTCTTTATTATGTTTTCTTATATACAGTATTTTGCTTAAGTCTAGATACAAATATTTATCTTACATTCTAGGAAGTATATCTACAATCCACTTGAGATATGACATATGTTACAAGTGAAAAGATTCATCTTACAATCTATGAATTATATTTTGGGACCACCTAAGGTGGACAGTATTAGCAAAGTACACATAATGTTTCAATACGGACCATATGGGTCGTAAGTGTCATGTTACATATTTATGACAGATAAAGAATATGTTCATGTAATGTGAACTGGTGGTATTAACTTGTATACGCATGTGCGCATTCAGAAATTCAAATCATGATTTTATCACTTATCAATACACATATTACATGTGCGCGGATTGATCTGCATGTTCATATACATATGTACATACATTCATTTATGCTTATACTTACATATGTACATATGTATATTTGTATACACTTCCGAACAAATAATGCACAAGCATACAAACATACATATGCGTACACATATGAATATGTCACCAACAAAAATTGAAGCATTGTTCTACAAAAACAACAATTGCCTAAATAGCATAAGCATGGCAAGCCAATATGGCAGCCGAATTGGCGAAGCTCAAATGTAGTAAATTTTACAACAAAAACGATTTCATTCATAAACGCCGGCGCAAATTCCACAAGCGACCTCGCTTCATTCATAAAAACAGACGCCGAAACATCTCCCCGGGCATGCCTTCGCCTACAAGCGTCTTTTCGCGACGATGGCAAAAGCTAAAAATCATAAATTGAACAACTTTCTGATGATTCTTCACAGAAAGAAGTGACAAAAGTGGCAACAAAGCCGTTGTCGATTTACAATATTTGTCTAAAATATTTTTCCGTGACTCGCAAAAATCTGCGTCGATATGTATGCACGCGCATACATCTTCATACATATTTACGCTGGTTTGTAGGCGACGCTGTTCGAGCAGCAAGAGAAGCGGTAACAATCGGCGATCGTTTGTTAGTTTCTTTCGGCAGAGCTCGGATTTTCTACCAACAACAAAATGTTGTGGCGCTTTACCGTCGCGTCAGTGTTTCGACACATAGAAGTACTGAACACAATGAGCGCGACCGACTGCAAACGAATATATTAGAATACACACGTTCTTAGGGACACAGTTATTGAGAACGTGTGTATTTGACAGATGTCGCTTGCAGTCTGTCGTGCTCAATTTGTTCAGCACTTGACTCTTTGACAAAACGCAAGTTTCGGCCATTGGTTGACCGTGACAATGGAGATGCGAAAGAAGCGTGCGACACTTGTTACTATGAATGTATGTACATATGTATGTATATGGCTCACATTTGCTTTCGTAAACATACAGACAAATGTGCCAAAGAAATAATATATTTATGTACATATGCACATATGCGTGTGTCATAGAAATTCTATTGGTACAAATATGGAAATGATAACGAAATAATGCGAATATGCATATTTCATGAAGGTCATTAATTTTTTTTAAGAAATGAAGTTCATTTGACACATCTTCGCTTTGTAATAGACGAAATAAATATAACATTTTTGAAATAATTAAAAAATAAAATTAATTATTTTGTATCTAATTTTTTTACTATTTTGTAAAAAAATAAAATTTTTACAATTTTTCTGAAAAAAATGGTTCATATGATACAAGATCACGCATATGTGTCTCAGAGAATGCTTCTTTACATTCTCTATGTGATTTTGTATATATTTTTCTACAAAGCATTTCTCTTTATTCATTCTCGCATGAATTCAGTCGTTTTACATACATATGTATATTTCTGCCACTGCACGTGCTCAATTCTGCTAAATAGCAGCGAGAATGGTGAAATTCCGTGTCGCAATCTTATTAGCTCTGTTAGCCGTCCAATCGAACATCATACAGAATTAAATTTGCACCTTCTCTATGTTTTAAGTTCTCTGGTTTAGGCGTCCATCGCGGACAAACAACGTGACACGTGATTTTTAATACGCTTTTATTAGCTTCACTTGTATGTATGTATGTATGTATGTTTGTTTGTAACTTTTTTTTAAGTGTTACTGAAACCAAAAAGATTTGAGCGACACTGTAGGATGGCGATAGTAAATTTAAGCAGCTCACCAAAAAGATGCGCTTAAAAGTATGCAACACCTATACAAAACTAGTTTTGGTGACATTTGAATAGCATACTGAGTTGGGCGTCGACCGTTCATAAGATTCAAGGTTGTACCAGAGAACGTATATTTATAAATATACGATATATATCTATAGTATATGTATACATATATAAAATAAAGTTTATGTTAGTTACACCATTTATAACTCAAGAACGGCTGATTTGGCTGAAAATTGGTGGAGAGTTAGCTTAGAACCAGGGTAAGGACATAGGATACCTTTTATCTCTTTATGTCAAAGTTTAATACAACTCATAAATACAAAAATTATATTTCAAATCATAATCATTTGTTCAAAATTCATGTTTGTAGGAATATTTGAATATTTCATTTCTTCAAAAAAAAAAAACAAAAACAATAATAATAACAACAAAAAAAACCTCTCATTTATATCTAATATATAAAATTCTCGTATCACGCAAAGTGTATTCAACAAAGTGAACTAAGTATTTGACTTACGCTTATTTGACAATAAAATAGTAAACAATTCCTGTATTTGTTTATATTAACCCGTGTGTTTTTTTTTTGATCTTGAACAATATGAAGCCACTTGCTTTACATACATATGTACATACATATATGTATATGATAAATATAAACGTAATAGAAATAGAGAAAACCAATTTATTTGTTCTCAACGTTATAATGAATTCATATTTATTTTACAAACAATTACATACGTGTATAAATGCAACATTATTCACAAATTTTATTTTAACTATATACATATATACGTCGTAACCAGTACCCCGCCAAATTATTAGAAACTGTATACAGATGTTTATGCGACTCTTTAAATTATAATAGTTATTATAATTCTTTCATATAGTTCATTCCAAAGCATAAATCAAAAATTAAATTAGTAGTTTTGTTTCTTATATTGTATTTTCAAGTAAGTGTATAAAACATTTTTTTGTCGTTGTGATATTTTTAATGCAACTGTTTATTTTAAATTTTTGTTCAAAAGCTTGATTCGAAAATGTATCCTGCACCTAAAAAACAATTTCTTGACATTATCCTCAAGAGCAATATCTTTCTTTATCAAAAAGTATGTCTACCAAATTTCTGTCACTGCAAATGTTGTCGTTATTCACATTTATAAACACGTCTTCTAAAAGTTTTAACTGGTCTAAAAAATTTTGGTTCGGTTTTTTAAGTCCTGTCCCCCCTCGCTGGTCTACCCATGTCCATGTACTATCAGTTGAAATTCTGTCACCAAAATTTAATTTGTGTATTAAAAAACCACCCAAATATTCCAGTCCATCTTCATAAAATGAACCCAAACTTGTACTACTTAAATTTTGATTATTAATTTTGTCAAGCTCTTTACTTAAAAAGTGTTGTTCATGTATATATATCTCATCTTCTAAAAATATTTCGGCTCCGGATCTAGTGTCAGCCACTTTGCATCGTCCTCTTGTACGTTCAATGTTGAGCTTAAACTTTCGGTGTTCCGTGCTACAAAACAAAAACACAAATTAAATAAAAACACTTTAAAGGATCATTTAAATATACATATCTACCAAACATATATTTTCGAAGTCGATATTTAAAATGTAGCGGTGTCGGATGGTCATAGCGCCAAAAAAATGCTCCAAGATGTCTTGATTCAGGCGCTGCGTTAAAATATATTCCATCCCAAAGTTTCCATGTAGGTATTCAAGTAATAGCTAAGAGACGTTGTGGAAATAATTACTCCCTTTTGAAAAGGAGCTATGCATCGTTTATTTGGAATCAAGGGCTCAGACATTATTTTTGACATTTTTTCGAGCACTTCGTTTTGTTGCAAAAGTGCTTTTCCATATGGCATTGTGAACGGAGTTTGATTAGAACGAACATTAGAATTAAAAATATCAAACCAGTTATTAACAAGTTGGATAAAATCTGCACATTCCACTGCGGTATATATTTTATGTCCATCTATGTAGCATCTTCTTATAGCATTAGCACACGTGTTCGAAAATAGTTGGGCAGCAAGCTTCACTTTTTGAAGGCTTGCGCCTTTTACTTCCAAATGCTCATCGCTTAATTTATAAGAGACTGTCGTTAGGTTCAAAACTTGCTTAATTGTCTGTACTGTTATAATTTTTCCTTCATAAATAAAACCACTATCTATAAAGTGATTTCTAATTAATTTTAAAAGGTGCGGTGCATCAGAAACCACGAATACACGCTGTGTATCACTGTTAGGATGATTGAACCAAGTTTTTGCTAATGAATTAGTTTAAATTATTGTAAATTAAGAAGCATTCTAGCATTCTCATAAAAATATAATAATATACCACTTACAAGTTGAGATACCGATATCTTTCCACATTGCTTGATTAGAAGGCCCCATGTCCGAAACGACTCCAACGACTGTAAAGTTTGCTGAATATAGTTTTGAGATTATGTTCTCCAATGCATCTTTCTTTAATTAATAATCAAATCCATAAAAAATAGGTTGCTTCCATGAGGACACCAATCCTCGAACGAATACAAATTGCACATAGTTTGATGGTTTTCTCACGACTCTCTCCATCGGATCATACTCATAGCATGAAGCTATTTTCATCTCATGTATGGAGAGCACACAGATCCGTTCCTGTTTACTTAATTTACTATGTTCCATAAGTTTAATCACATTTTCCAAAAGCCCTTCATCCATTTTCAATTTTCGCACCCAGTTATTCAAAGTGGCCACACACGGAAGAGGATAACCATTTTTTAGCAAATGCCTATATGCTCTCGGTCCTGATGCATGTAAGATAACGGCCGATGAAATGTCTGACCATGACCAATGTATATTTTTGTTTACAATCAGCTTCATAATCTGATCTTCCGTAAAAAACTGTTTCACTGCGGTTACAAGCTTACTCGAGCTCGCTACTTCACTCTCTAGCGACCTAACTTGAAGTTCTAAATTTTTCTGTTCCGTGGCAACTATATGTTCTGCATCGCTAATACATAAGAAAATGATACGGTTTTCAGCTCAGAAAGATATTAAGAACTAAGAAAAATCGTTATATTGAATGCTTTATACTTTTCATGAACATATAATAAGTACCATGTTTTGTATGATCAATTAGTTGTTTAGAAGGTGAAAATATAACGCAAAATGTATGACATGTTGTAAGGGAGCTATTTGTTACTGTCATTTTATTTAATCGGTTCCGGCAAATGATTACCCCTACATGTAAACGTATTAGCCATATCACATTAAAATTTAGTCTAAAGACACCCCAAAGTATATTCACATTATACAACAAGGAGTATTAATACAAACGCATGGCACCACGATATCTTACCATATGTAGGTAAAATAATCAGTGTTTGTGCGTTATTTTTTCAAATGATGTTCATTATACAAGTATGTTCATGTGATACTTTGCAAGGCAATTTTCCTCTACAGGTTAGAAAGGGCTTGATGCATAGCCTTGTTTAAACTAGACAACCAAAATTAACTTACTCGGTTTGAACAGCTGCGTTGGCAAGAGCATTATTAAAAAACCCGTGGTTCTCGTTCATGTGCACCAGAAATTTACACCAATTCCACAACAGAAACTCCTTACCACAAAAACTAGATCACAGGATGTATAGCTTCCGATCAGTTGATAAAATTTTCGCGCAAAAAAGTTTGTCTTGAGACCTAATCAATAGTAAAAACGTAAAATTTATATTTATCAAAATATGAGGGTTTCTTACCTTTTTTCTTGAAGATTGGGAAGTAAGTTTAATGAGGGTACTGCATCGGGGCTTAGTCGTCTTCTTTTAAGGGGAGATTCTTTTATTTCCTCCGCCTTAAAATGTAGCCCACATATTCTCGATGACAAACTGAGTTGTACGCCACATACTTTTTCCCATTCCTTCCGTTGCGATTTGTCAGTTAGAGCACAAGACATTGGTAAGTTGCTTCCATGAGTTGTTTTGCATAGGCAACAAGTATTCGGCATTTTATTCAGTTATTTAAAAAAATATTGTTTTTCGTTTTGAAATTTGCATACTTTTGAATTTCCGAATTTGAATTTTTGAATAAATGTAAGGGTTAAGTCAATGACAACATTCATGTCAAATAAGCGTAAAGAAAAATTAAATGTCATATACTTAGTTCACTTGTTGAATACACTTTGGTGTCACGGTGTACGTTATTGAACTGCTCTGAAACCGCTCGACCGATTTTCGTGAATCTTAGCGTGCATATCGGCTAGGGTGGAGAATCGGACAACATCTATTTTTCATCCTCCTAAATGTTAAGGGAAATTGGAAAATTCCCAAAAAGTAACATTTTTCCATACAAATTTTTTTTCAATTTTTGTTTGTTTTGTTTTTCAATATTTTTATGTGTCAAATAATTGAATCATTCAATTTCGGTCGCATGCTTTTCTATTCCGGCTATTTAAAAAAAAAATTATTGAAAATTATTCAGTGAAAACGTTATGTTTCACATAAAGTGATCAATTACAGATTGAAATTTCTTACGAAGCTACGAAGAGCTCGCGCTAATATCGGTCGGCGTTCCTTTTGCCATCAACGTATGGCAGGCCAAGACACATGAACGACTACTCCCAGGATGCGATGACATACATGTGGAATTATGGAACGCGGTCAATCAGCAAGCGATCGTCATGAAGTCACAGCACGACTTTTCAAACAACAGCAGCGATGTTTGATGGACTTTATCTTGAAGCAACATATGGTACATATGTATATATGGTGCTGTTAGATAATGGATGTATTCTGTTGAGTAGCAAAAAAAAGTTAGCCGCACGCACGGATTCTTCTTTGGATGGTGGATGGTGGTTACACCAAATCAAACTGATGAACTCATTTCTGCGGAAAATCCTGATGCAGAGAAAGATACAGTATTATACCAAATGGTGAAAACCAATATGGTTCAAGGACCTTGCGGACACCACAATCCCACTTCGGGTTGTATGTCTGACAATAAATGCACGAAACCCTATCCAAGTGCTTTTCTTTTCGAAACTCAAACTTGAAATGATTGATATCCACTGTATAGGCGTCGCTCACCAGACGACAATGGCAGAATGTTCAGCATTCAATTTAGAAGAATGAATATTGAAGTTGACAACACATGGATCGTATCATATTCGCCATTACTCTAATTCACATTCAAAACTCATATAAATGTTCAATATTGCAGTTTGGTGAAGTCGATAAAATACGTTTGTAAGTACGTCACCAAAGGAAGCAACATGGCGGTTATTGGTCTTGAACGATACGGTCGATACGTGAACTGTATGATATTTACTTTTCCAATTCATGAACGTTTTCCGACTGTTGTGAGTCTCGCAGTTAATTTGGAGAGTGTATTTTAACCCAAAGAATACAGTACAGCCAGTGGAAACACCGCCAGCAACAAAATTAACATTGAAGAGTTTTTTCTCAACTTGCGTTTGCGTGAACATTAGGGTGGGTCGATTCCGGACTTTTTTCGATTCGGGATTTCTAATAGTGCGGAAAAGTTCTTCCTGATTCCAATGCAACTTTTTGTTTTGAGATCGGATTGCATCTTCAACCCCAACTCCGGCCTTGAAATTTCGGAAATTCGCCTAATATCGTGAAATTGTCTACCTAGCGCCTGAAATACGCATCTCATGGCAAAATGAATAAAACAAATGGTAATGTGATCATGGCCGTAGGACGAACCGTTCCCGAGATACGAGCGAAAATGCGGCGAGCCACAGCGCAAGGTGAAAATCGGCTTGCGGCCACACTTCTTGACGTTGATTTCGCCGAGTGCTATCACTCACATTCATTTACCCACGCCAAAGGACATGTTCGGATAGGTCTCCACACAAATATTTTTTCATCGAGTTCCTTCACTCTTGTCGGTGATTTCACCGAGTTTTATCACTTACATTCATTTCCCTGCGCCATACGACACGTTCGGACTGGTCTCCACATAAATATTTTTTCATCAAGTTCCTTCACACTTGTCGTTGATTTCGCCGAGTGCCTTTCACTTATATTCTCTCAACAGAACACAGAACTCAAAGTGTCTGTATCTAAATTTAAATTTAGACAGAAATGTCCTGTGTTTGGCATATATCCGTACAATCTCTCTGAGTCCCAGTTACCTACTTACCAGGATGTTCTTTTGTGTTATCAGTTTGAAAGATTTCGTATAGGGCGACTCCGAGGCGACAACTATGAACCTAGGAGTAAAGAGGTTACAGAAATAGTTGCAAAAAAGGTTGAAAATACTTTCAAAAAGCCATCTATTTCGATAGTTTCACACACCAGAGTTGTACAAATGCTCACCACATACCATAAGAAATTTCTGACTTTTAAAGAAATGTTTTTAAGGAACCCAATAGGTTTGAGCTTTAAAAGAGACGACTTTGTCTCTCCTGCCGGAAAATTATTTGACATCGCTGCTTGTAAATGCATTTATTTTTCTTCTTGCACTTGTCCAAAGGAAAGGAAAGTTCCTATCAATGAACAACCATTTCTCTTGGACAAGAGAACCGGAAGAATTGGTCGCATTGGAAGTGTTGATCTACCTGAAATAAAAAAGATTACAAAGAAAAATGAACGTAAAGAAAAGCTTTCAAAACGTTATTCAACATCAACACTTACCAGAAAAGTATCAGCTAGAATACGTGACCATTCAGATCGGCCAGACTCTCATACAGACGACAACAATGTAGGTGCGTCGCACATGGATTCTTCCGAAAACGATGCTGATGATGAATTCTCTTCCATACTCTAAAACCAAACAAAACACACTAGTATTAGAACACACTGCTTTAGCTGCCCAAAGTTTTGGAGTAAGTAATAGAGCAGCGGCCTTGATTGTATCATCTGCTTTTCTGGATGCCAAAAAAGCAGGTTTGATAACAGAGGATCAGGCTAGCTTTGTCACTGACAAATGCAAGATTAGTCGGGCAAAAAACGTGTTGGAGTTTAGCTCCAAAACACCGAAAGTATTGACTCTGTATATGGGCTGACGGCCGCAAAGGCAATACACTTACACAAGTCAGCGAAGGTGAAAAGTACTACCGCGACACTGTCAAAGAGGAACATATTTCTCTTATAGCGGAACCTGACTGTCATTACTTTGGCCACGTCACCTCTCCTTCCGGGTCAGCTCAGGATGAGACGTAGGCTATATGGCAACATTTACAAGACAATTCAGTTGATGAGGAACATCTAGAAGTTGTCGGTGCTGATGGCACCAACACGAACACAGGTTGGAAAGGTGGAATCATTCGGAAACTAGAAGAAAGAATAGGTAGGCCATTACAGTGGGTTGTTTTTCTTCTTCTTCATTTTCATTTTTTTTCTTTTTTTTTTTTTTTTCTTTTTTTTTTATCTCTATAAAATATCAGAAGCTGTTATTTCCGGTCAATGTTCCTCAGATTTAGCATCGATGCAACCAGGTAGAATAGAATAGAATTTAATTGAGGTATGCCTCTCCTAACTCACAGGAACTCATCAAGCCCCAGCAAATCGATAAATTCTAGTATTTTGCTGGGAGCAAGAGAGTTGATGTGATCCCTATCCGGAAACATGGTTCCAAGGGCCTTAGACCTTCGTCTGCAGACTGCGATGCAGTCGATTAGTAGGTGCTCCGGGGTTTCAGGTTCCCTGTCGCAGAACCGGCAGTTAGCGCAAGGGACAAGTCCTAGGTTGAATAGGTGCCTTTTCAACTTGCAGTGGCCGGTATAGAATGCGACCAAGAGCCTGAGTTTAGTCCTTGGAAGGTTGATTATCGACCTAAACCTATTAAGGTTGTACCCCCCTATTAGCAACTTGGCATGCCGCATGCCATGCGCCCGTTGCCAATGACCTTCTCTGCCCACTCTTTCTTCCTTACGGAGCAGCTCTTTTATAATGTGGGAGCCTACCCCAGTGAACGGTTCGGACCCTACCATATTTGTGGAAGCTGCGGAGAGGGCGAGCTCGTCAGCCAGTTCATTGCCGGCTATGCCTCTATTACCCGGTACCCAAATTAGGTGTACTTGGTTCAATTCAGATAGGCTGTTCAGCCGTTCTTTACACTCCTGCACTAGCAGCGATTTGATCTCGTAAGAGGAGATCGCTTTTAGTGCCGCGTGGCTATCGCTGAATATGGTTATTCGCTCATTTCGATAGCTGCGATGGAGGTTTATCTCTATACACTGACTTATGGCCAAGACTTCGGCCTGGAAGATACTGGGGAATCTGCCCATGGATATGGATTGCCTTGTGCGTGGACCTGCGATCCCTGCACCAATACCTTCCGACGTCTTCGAGCCGTCAGGGCACCACTTTAGTGTACTATCCCTCAGCGCCAGCTCAAGAGTGGAGTCATTCCACTCGCTCTTGCTGCCGAGGGTAACCTTGAACTTCCTCGTGAAATTTATTGTTTTTGTAATCCCGTCTCTCGGGAGAAGGGCAATTGGATTGTTGCCACTTTTCATCTCCATCCTCTGGGACGACATTATTTTCCCTTTGCCGCATCCCTCTGCCGTTATTTGCAGGAGTGAATGCTTGGCTACTTGGCCAATCACTATGTGGAGCGGTCGGAGTTCCAGCAGGACCTCCAGCGCCGCCGTTGGGCAGGTTCGCATAGCGCCCGTCATGCAGACGCATGCTAGCCGCTGAAGCTTCGATAGTTCCATCACCACCGAGGCCCGTGCCGCCACAGAGGTCCAGGACACCGCTCCATATGTGACTATCGGTCGCACAATCATGGTGTACAACCACCTGACAATCCTTGGCTTGCAACCCCAGGATTTTCCTGCCAGCCGATTGCACACCATTAGTGCCTTTGTCGCCTTGACCAGGGATTGGTTCACATGCTGCTTCCACTGCAAAGTGGAATCCAGCGTGTGACCAAGATATTTTACCTTGCTGGTCATCTCGATCTCTTGACCCCCAAGTGTGAGGTTCCTAAGCCCGGGGAGGGATCTTCGCCTCGTGAACGGGACGATGGTAGTCTTCGAAGGGTTGATACTCAGTTCAACTCCCCTGCACCACTCCTTTGCCAGGTTTAGACCTCGTTGCACTAGGTCACTGATAGTGTCCTCGAACTTGCCTCTCGCTGTAATCACTATATCGTCCGCATATCCTTGGCAGCGGATACCGTTGTCGGTTAGCAGTGCTAACAAGTCGTCCACAACAAGGCTCCATAGCAGGGGTGATAGTACACCACCCTGCGGACAGCCTCTTGTTGTGCCGAGACGAATCTTAGCGCCCCCTGCTGTGGTCTCAGCAAAGGAAATAAAGATTTTGGTCAAGTGCATACTTACAGTTTACTCACCTTTATGGTTCTCAATAAGATTCAACAGTTCAATCAAAGATGGCTCGCGCCATCTCTTTCCTACAATTCAAAGGTAGAGATACGTACCTGCTAAACTGCGCAAGGTTGTCGATTTATCCATTCAACAGAATGCTTTCTTGCTCTTCCAGAAAACATTCTCCTTAATATGATGACTGAAAAAAGGAAACGAGTAGAAGTCAGAAAGTTGGCCCTTGACCGTTTTCTGGCAGCCAGAGAAGCAGAGTCTGACACTGTAAATGGAAGGGTTAGATGTAATAAAGTGCCAAAGCTGAATTTCAAAGCTAATAATTATTACGATATGATTAACTGGAAGACTATTACCTTGACTGTTCCACCAGTTCTTTCTTCAGTTTCTAACGAAGAACTCATAAAAGGGCTGTCGGGAGACACTGAAGAGGTATGGAAATTTAGTGAATTCCCCTCTCACACAGTGGCAGTCGAGAGAACCGTCAAACTGGTGACAGAGGCATCTTCTAAAGTTATTGGCCCCCAATCTCGTGATCGTTTTATACGCTCTACACTGAAATCTAGGCAACAAGTGCCAAAGTTTAGTACAAAATCTGATTTTATCAATAAATTTGACACAGATTCAGACTAAAACAAGCCTGACATATGGTTGGTTGGTTGGGTTGGGCTTGGGAGGAACCCGAAGAGCAGCCACCTCCACGCGGTGGGTTCTGGGTCACCAATACAGGTTAGCTGAGAGCTGCAACAATTTTCAGCTTGCGCTGTGGCGCCCCGCCTTTTCGCTCGTATCTCGGTAACGGTTCGTCCTACGGCCATGATCACAATACCATTTCGGTAGAAAATGGTGTGACAAATAACTTTTGTTTTACACATTTTGCCATGAGATGCGTATTTCAGGCGCTAGGTAGACAATTTCACGATTTTAGGCGAATTTCCGAAATTTCAAGGCCGGAGTTGGGGTTGAAGGATGCAATCCGATCTCAAAACAAAAAGTTGCATTGGAATCAGGTAGTACTAAGGCAACTTTTCCGCACTTTTAGAAATCCCGAATCGAAAAAAGTCCGGAATCGACCCACCCTAGTGAACATTGCTTTATTCGGAAATACCTTGATATTATACCTGGAATGCATCGTCAAAGAAATAGTTGCGCAGAAAGCAATTCCAACCAGTAGAATAACATCCAGGTGTATTATCAACTAATGCATTAGGACAAATTTACACAATCAAGCCGATAAACGACGATTGTTTCTACCTTCGGTTGCTATTGATTAATGTACGCGGTTCAACTTTATTTGAGTCATTGCGTACTGTGAATGGTACGGTGTGTGCAAATTTTGGAGAAGTAAGCCAGCAATTACAATTGCTGGAACATGTTAATCACTGGAATGAAAATGAAGTACGCACACTTTTCGCTATAAACATTTAGACAAATCAGCTTTCAAATCCGCGTCTAAAAATTGGAAATGGATCAATTCCGGTGGTTCGATATCAATTCCATCTGTCGTTTATCAATTCACGAAAGATGAACTCATCACGAATGTTCGGACATTGGCCAAATTATTGTAACTATGATCCCTTAAGTGCACGCGCAATGTTAGCTGCCAAAAATACCGATGTTGTTCACTTAATCTAGAAGATTCAAAGTCAAATTCCGGGAGACTTGCGCTCGTACAAATCGATCGATCGTCTTGACAATGAAGACGACGCCGTGAATTATCCAGTGGAATTTCTAAATTCTTTGGAGAGGCTTGGTATGCCACCGCATCATTTGCGTCTCAAAGCTAGATCTGTCGTTATTATGTTCCGCAATCTGCGCTATCAAATACAAGGGGGCAGAATGCTTGATTCTACGAATTCGTTTGAGTTCTAACGATTCGCCATTTCAATTCAAACGTATTCCGTTTCGAGTGAAAATTGCATTCGAGATGACAATCAACAGGACACAAGGATAGTCGCATAGTGTGTGGCATAAATTTGGAAATGCTATGTTTTTTCACACGGTTAGATATACGTGGCGTGCTCACGAGTTGGAAAACCATCTTTTCTGTACATCGGAACAAAAGCCAAAAAATGTTGTCAAAACACTTAATTTCACGCAGGACAACGGCTGCGGGGTCAAAGAGCACTTCAATGAAACGGATAATTTGCGGACACATATAACGCTTCGATTCAGAATTTACTTTGGATTCACTTTCATTTACTTAGAGAAGTTCAACTAAATAACATTTAATTTTTGTAATCGAAATAAATTCATTACTGTTGTGAAATGAAATATAATTTCTTTTCAAAGATAAAACAAAAAGAAATTTTTTTTTTTATCTTTTAATCACCAAACGAAATGTTACATAAAACGAAGCAATTTGGTGGCGAAACGGAGTTCGCCGGGTTTTCTAGTATACATACGTATATAAAAGAAAGTTGATGTTAGTTAAACCATTTATAACTCAAGAACGGCTGAACCGATT
This sequence comes from Bactrocera neohumeralis, assembly GCF_024586455.1. NCBI lineage: Eukaryota > Metazoa > Arthropoda > Insecta > Diptera > Tephritidae > Bactrocera > Bactrocera neohumeralis. Next base: position 171,977 of record NW_026089805.1, on the reverse strand, counting down.
TGGCTGAAAATTGGTGGAGAGGTAGCTTAGAACGAGGGTAAGGACATAGGACACCTTTTATCTCTTTATGTCAAAGTTTAATACAACTCATAAATACAAAAATTATATTTGAAACCATGTTCAAAATTCATGTTTGTAGGAATAATTTGAATATATGCTTACAATTTTAAGCGGAGGCTTCTCAAAAATAATACAATTGCTAAACATTTGAAATAGAAGCAAAGAACTACAACCAAATACGCAGTGAAATACATAGATTATAACTGGCTCAGTAATCAGTCCTTGAGTATGTATTATACCACGTGCATCCCAAAAGACTGATGTCATTACCTTTCCCCCGGTCTTTTTCGTTTTTCCACGCCTTAGTACCGGTTCTTTAGGTTCATCATGTGCAGTCCACTACAATGACTGTTGATTGGACTCCAGTGGGAAATGATGGAGCTATGTTTCTATCACTGACGAAAAATTTCGGCTTTATTCCGATTAGAGAGCACTTAAACACTTCTCAGAATCAGTTATTCGTTGTTTTTATTGGATTATGAACTTGAGAGGCACCTACTTAGCTCATTTCGCCTGTTTCCAGGTTAGCAAATATCTTTTCAACGGTGGATTTCCCTGAGCCCGAATTAAACAGTATTTTCCCCAAAAAGCCAAATATTCCTGCATTATTGTGAGAGAAGCGTGGGGTGCTTGGTGACACATTTTTCATATATCGAGCATTCCACGCTTTTCTCACAATAATGCAGGAATTTTTCCTTCATTATTATTGTTAGTTTATACAAAGAAATATTTTTCACTTTTTAATTTGATATGTTGTAAAAGTTTGTTTTTTAGTTTTTTTAAACTATATTTATTATTATAGCGACAACTTTGCATTTTTTTTGCTCTTCATGGGATCAGAGTCCCATACTTTTGAACACTGATTCTAATGTAAAATTTAACGAGGAATCGAATGGGAAAGTCAATTTTGAAAAAAAGTTGGTGTAAAAGCACAAAAAATGGGGTTTTTGGAAAAAAGTTGTTTTTTTGGATTTTGAGCGACAACTTTGAATTTTTTTGCTGTTCATGGGATCAGAGTCCCATACTTTTGAACACTGATTTTTATGCAGAATTGAACAAGGAATCGAATGAAGAAGTCAATTTTGAAAAAAAAATTAGGGGAAAAGCACAAAAAACGGGATTTTTGGAAAAAATATGTTTTTTTGGATATTTAAAATTTTTTGGATTTTGAAAATATTTTTATCAGAAAGCTGAGATTTTTTTACATAAAATTGGATAACTGCAAAATTTTTTTCACTCAATTTTGAGGTCGTTAAAAAATAAAAGAAATAGTCATTTTTTTGTTTGATCTCAATTTGAATTGCGCGCCAAAAAACAATGGAGCAACTTTGACCACTAAAAAGTTTACAGATATTCTTATTTTGGTCTATATTATGATATTCTAAAGTTTCGTCAAAATCGGAGAACCACGGGTACAAAACCATGTCGCCAATTGATGGAATGGCCCATATACATATAAAGATTTAGCTGAGCAATTTGAGCTTAAGGGGGGGTAAGGTTTGTTTCGTCGAAAAAAGACCATTTTTCGTGAATGTATTTAGAAAAAATTATTGCTGTAGGTTTATTTTACTTATTATTATATGAAAGTACAACATTTTAAGGATACTTAAAAAAAGTTTTATCGAAAAATAGCGAGGAATAACGGATTTATCGTCGATCTCTGCAGGCACCTCGAAAAAAAGTTGTTGTGCGGTGACCAGCCTACAGCATCACTGGATCATCTGAAATCAAAAAATCAAAATGCTTTCTTTAGTTTATTAGTTTATCTTTCAATTGACGTCGAGTTTTTTTTTAATTTTTCAATTTTTCAATTTTTGGTACCATTTTCAAGCCAAAATGACGATTTTAGACAAAAAAATCGACTTATTTGTTATTGTAAAATTCTTAGAATTTATAATTTTTAGAAAACTCGACGTCATTCGAGAGCTATGTATATGTAGAATATTTGTACAAAATTTCAAAACGATCGATGCGGTAGTTTTTTCTGTAGGCTCGTCACCGACTTTAAAAATGACATATTTGGGAAAATCGATTCAAAGTTTTGTACACTCAGCGCAGGTAGTTAGAGGTACCGTTATTCAACCTGCTGTAACTTCGTTAGTTTTTCTCCGAATGACATAAGACTTTAACACAATATTCTTGAGGTGTTGATGGTTCAGAAAAACAAAATTAAAAAAAAATGAAAAAAAAAAAGTTGTCAAACCTTACCCCCCCCCTTAAGTTCGTCGTTTGCGTCGCTATCTGTCGAGCCATGTTTTCTGGAGTAAAACTACTAACCGCCATTTTTGAAAATTTTAGAATTATGTTGTCCACTTTACAAAAAATTTTGATTTCTATTTTTTATATTTAATACAATGATATAATTTATCTCGTTTTCTTTCTTATTTATATAGTATATAAGCTGACCCCGTAGCCATTGTCCTGCATTAAATTATGTGTGTTTAAAATGAAAAGAAAGTTGAATTTTTATTGTCAAAATTTGTCAAATTATTGTTAAATCATTTATTTATCCTGTGAAGGATATGTTAGATTCGGCGCAGCCAAAGTGGCATTTCATATATCTAAACACTAGTAGTAAATATCATACTAGTTAGTTTAAATAGAAGTAAGAACCATGTAATAAGTCAGTCTTAAGAGTATAAATAAAAAGCACACATTTCGGTGCAGCTCAAAATATATTCTTTTGACTCATTTGTACTTCTGGCAAAATTAAGTGGGGGTTCAACCCGGATAGCAGATTTATTTGCTATCCAAAACGCCAGATTCCGAAAGGAATAAATCAAAAAATTCCACAGGTAGGATTTCCAGCACTCAATGCCTGAAAAAGATGCGGAAGCAAATGGTAATGTATATAAGTATAAGTCCTGTAACTGCGGACAATATTTCCAGAACGAATCAATAGCAGATTCTGAAAAAAACGGGCAGCGCCGAATTCAGAAAGATTCACAACATACCCTGGAACAGCGGACAGTGACAATTCTTAAAAAAGTGGAACAAGGTACAAAAGAATAAGTCCTGGAATAGTGGATAATACTTTCACCAAGATTCGCAATAGACCCTGAAACAGCGGACAACGTTGAATCGCGGAGAAGATAATACAAAAATACCACATTCCCACCAAGAGGAAACACCAGCATCACTACAACCCAAATTGAAGAATGAAAAAAGAGAGCAAACAAATATCAACAAAGAAATCTTTGGGATCAATTTCAACAGCGACAATCTCCATCAGTCTCAATGGACGTCGATCTACTTCGTCAACGAAAAAATTCAGCAATTGATAAATGACGGAATAATACAGACGATAATTCCAAAGAAAGGCACCGAAAACAAGGCAAGCCAAAAAGGAACGTTGAATTTTTGAACGCTAATTCAAAACTAACTAAAAGAAAACATCATTTCAAACACGAAAAAATAATTAAGTATATAATATAGAAATGTATTAATTATAAACATAAACAAGTAAGGAAGAGCTAAGTTCGGGTGTCACCGAACATTTTATACTCTCGCATGATAAAGTGATAATCGAGATTTCATTATCCGTCATTTACATATTTTTCAAATACCGTATTTGTGTAAAGTTTTATTCCGCTATCATCATTGGTTCCTAATGTATATATTACTATACAGAGAAGGCATCAGATGGAATTCAAAATAGCGTAAGATTGGTTGTGAACCGATTTCACCCATATTTCGTATATGTCATCAGGGTGTTAAGAAAATATTATATACCGAATTTCATTGAAATCGGTAGAGTAGTTCCTGAGATATGGTTTTTGGTCCATAAGTGGGCGACGCCACGTCCATTTTCAATTTTAGAAAAAAAACCTTGGTGTAGCTTCCTTCTGCCATTTCTTCCGTAAAATTTAGTGTTTCTGACGTTTTTTGTTAGTCGGTTAAGGCACTTTTAGTGATTTTCAACATAACCTTTGTATGGGAGGTGGGCGTGGTTTTCGGTTTTCGCCATTTTGTGGGCGTGGCAGTGGGCCGATTTTGCCCATCTTCGAACTTAACCTTCTTATGGAGCCAAGAAATACGTGTACCAAGTTTCATCATGATATCTCAATTTTGACTCAAGTTACAGCTTGCACGGACGGACGGACAGACAGACATCCGGATTTCAACTCTACTTGTCACCCTGATCACTTTGGTATATATAACACTATATCTGACTCTTTTAGTTTTAGGACTTACAAACAACCGTCATGTGAACAAAACTATTATACTCTCCTTAGCAGCTTTGTTGCGAGAATATAAAAAATTAATCAAACACACATGAAAAGTGAAAATTTCCACAAACAAAGCCAATGATTTCAAAAGAAGGCACCGAAAACAAGACAATAAGCCGACTTCAAGCCTAGAAGTTTTGAAATGAGGTCATTTCATTTTCACAGAGGAGAGAGTTAAGGAACGTATTCCTTATAATACTTGTAGTAATAAACATCAAAACCTTTCGTTTTAGTGAACAGAATGCATCAGGACAACACTGAGCTGGAACAATTGGAATGCACTATCACCACAATAAACAATCCTAAACAAACAAACATCAAAACAGCCTTATGTTTCAGTAAACGAACAACATTAAAGAAAAATCACCAAAAGAACTTTATCTTGAATAGAAGTGCACTATCAGTACAACAAACAATAACAACCCAAATAGTTATTTACTAGTAAACAACCAGCATCTCAATAGTATAAGTAGCACTAAGATTTATGTAAACAAACCTAAACAAACACTATATGGCATTATATCTAAACAAACTATCAACTAATAATAAGTATCATACTAGTTAGTATAAATAGAAGTAAGAACCATGTAATAAGTCAGTCTTGAAAGTATAAATAAAGAGTATACATTTCGGTGCAGCTCAAAATAAGTATATTCTTTTGACTAATTTTTACTTAATGTAAAAATTAACTAGCGCACGTCTCCCGGAGTTTGACCTTGAATTTTCCAGATTAAGTCAACAACATCGTTAGTTTTGGTAGTTACGATAATTTGGCCAATGTTCGGATTAACATTCTTGACGATATCAGACCACCGGAAATATCAACCGGAATTGATACATTTCCAATTCTTAGAGAATACGATGTAGAATGTCTTCGGCAATGTCACTTTTGTTCTATTCCATAATTGACGCGGATTTGAAGGGTGATATGTAGAAATGGCTATCGCGAAAAGTTTGCGAAGTAGCTATCACATCGTCCATCGTTTGATTCCAGTGATTATCATGTTCCAGCAATTGTAATTGCGGGCTTTGTTCTAAAATAAATGTGTAAATTCGTCCTAATGCATTAGTTGAGAACACACCTGAATGTCCATCTACTGCTTGGCTTTGCTTTCTGCGAAACCATTTCTTCGCCGATGTGTTCCATGTATAACATCGAGGTATTTCCGAATTGAGCAATGTTCTCGCAAACAGATCACTGATGAAATTTGAGAAAAAAATCGTCAATTTTAATTTTGTTGCTGGCGGTGTTTCCACGGGATGTAATGTATTCTTTGGGTTAAAATACACTCTTTGGCCATTCCGCAGATTAACTGCGAGACGCACAACAGTCTGAAAACGTTCATGAATTGCAAAAGTAAATATCCTACAAAGAGCTTTATTGCAGTTCACGTATCGACCGTATCGTTCAAGACCAATAACCGCCTTGTTGCTTCCTTTCGTGGCGTACTTACAAACGTATTTTATCGATTTCACCAAACTGCAATACTCAACGTTTATATGAGTTTTGAATGGGAATTAGACAATAATGGCGAATGTGATACGATCCATGTGTTGTCAACTTCGACATTCATTCCTCTAAATAGAATGCTAAAAGTTTTGCCATTGTCGTCTGGTGAGCGACGCCGATACAGTGGATATCCGTCATTTCCAGTTTGCGTTTCCGAAAGAAAAAGACGTGGATAGTGTTTCGTGCATTTATTGTCAGGCATACAAACCGAAGTGGGATTGTGGTGTCCACAAGGTCTATGAACCATATTGGTTTTTACCACTTCATATAATTTTGAATCAATCTCTGGGTCACGAATTTTCACAGAAATGATGGTTTCAATTTGATCAGGTGTAACCGCCATCCACCATCCAAAGAAGAATGTGTGCGTGTGGCAAATTTGTATTTTGCCACTCAACAGAGTACATGCAGCAAAAAACAGCTCCATATATGTATACGTTGCTGCACGATAAAGTCTATCAAACGTCGTAGCTGTTTGTAAAGTCGTGTTCGTGACGATCGCTTGCTCATTGACCACCATCCAAGATTCCGCACGAATGTCATCACATCCTGGGAGTACTCGGTCATGTGCATTGGGCTACCAATATATGTTGATCGATTAGATACCGCCCGATATTAGTGCAACCTTTTTATGGCATCGTAACAAATTTCAATCTGTAATTGATCACTTTTTAAGAAATATAAAAAACGTTTTCACTAAATAATGTTCAATAATTTTTCTTTTGAATAGCCGGAATAAAGAAAGCAAACGACAAATTTGAACTATTCAAATAAGTAATTGAAAAACAAAACAAAATAAATTTTGAATTAAAAAAAGACGTGTGGCACTCAGGGACTGCCGCGGTAAAGCTTATGCAATTATAATTATTTATTTATTTATTCATGCAGTTTTTCTTTTTCTTTTTCATTATAGTGTTTTTTTACGTGGCGGGTCCCAAAGCCAGCGCACAACCCTTTGTAGGGGATGTTTCGCCTTCTCACATTTGCTCGCCTTCGAACGGATGTTCTTAGGCTACCCAGAGGATACTTGGTCAAAAACCGGAAGTAGTGAGCTGCTTAAGCCATGTGTAAAAGAGTCGTTTCTGGCCACTCCCAAGTGAATGGCGATCAGAGAACTTTCCTCACTTGCGTGAACTTCTACACATGACTTCATTGTGCGACTTCTTCAACCTGCTCCTGGAGAAAATAGTTCGAGCTGCAGAACTTAATAGAGAAGGTACCATCTTCTATAAGAGTGTACAGCTGCTGGCGTATGCCGATATTGATATCATCGGCCTCAACACCCGCGCCGCTAGTTCTGCTTTCTCCAGGCTGGACAAGGAAGCACAGAAAATGGGTCTGGCAGTGAACGAGGGCAAAACGAAATATCTCCTGTCATCAAACAAACAGTCGTCGCACTCGCGACTTGGCTCTCACGTCACTGTTGACAGTCATGACTTTGAAGTTGTAGATAATTTCGTATATCTTGGAACCAGCGTAAACACCACCAACAATGTCAGCCTAGAAATCCAACGCAGGATTGCTCTTGCCAACATGTGCTACTTCGGATTCAGTAGGCAATTGAAAAGTAAAGTCCTCTCTAGACGAACAAAAGCTAAACTCTATAAGTCGCTCATAATTCCCGTCCTGCTATATGGTGCAGAGGCTTGGGCGATGACAGCAACCGATGAGTCGACGTTACGAGTTTTCGAGAGAAAAATTCTTCGAAAGATTTCTGGTCCTTTGCGCATTGGCCACGGCGAATATCGCATTCGATGGAACGATGAGCTGTACGAGATATACGACGACATTGACATAGTTCAGCGAATGAAAAGACAGCGGCTACGCTGGCTAGATCATGTTGTCCGGATGGACGAAAGCGCTCCAGCTCTGAAAGTATTCGACGCAGTACCCGCCGGGGAAGCAGAGGAAGAGGAAGACCTCCACTCCGTTCGAGGACCAAGTGGAGAAGGACCTGGCTTCGCTTGGAGTACCCAATTGGCGCCACGTAGCGAAAAGATGAAACGACTGGCGCGCAGTTGTTAACTCGGCTATAATCGCGTAAGCAGTGTCTACGCCAATTAAGAAGAAGAAGAAGTTTTTCTTTTTCTTTGACATTAATACAAGTTACACTTTTTGAGCGTGGTGATCGATAAGAAAACAAATTTTTCTATTATTTAATAAATAAAATGTTAATATTGTTTAAAATATTTTTATTATTAATAATAAATACATATGTACATACATATGTATGTATATCGGCTATCATATTAGTCTTATTATTTGCTGATATGTATACGCATGTGCGCGTTCAGAAAATCAAATCATGATTTTATCACGTATACATATTACATGTGCGCGCATTAATCTGCTTGTTCATACATTCATATATATGTATGTACTTATATGTACATACATACATATATATTTATACATTGCCGAACAAATAATGCACAAGCATACAAATGTACATATGCGTACACATGTGAATATGTCACCAACAAAAAATTGAAACATTGTTTTACAAAAACAACAATTGTCTCAAATAGCATAAACATCACAAGTCAATATGGCAGCCAAATTGGCAAAGCCCAAATGTAGTAAAGTTTACAACAAAAACGATTTCATTCATAAACGCAGGCGCATATTCATTCATAAAAACAGACGCCGTAACATCTCCCCGAGCATGCCTTTGCCAACAAGCGTCTTTTCGCGACGATGGCAAACGCTAAAAATCATAAATTGAACAACTTCTGATGCAAACTCGCAAAACACAAAAAAAACACACGGAGTGACAAAAGTGGCAACATAGCTGTTGTCGATTTATAATATTTGTCAATTCTAAAATATTTTTCCGTGGCTCGCAAAAATCAGCGTCGATATGTATGCAAGCTCGTACAAAAATATGCATATTTACGCTAGTTTGTGAGCGAAGCTGTTACAGCGGCAAGGGAAGCGGTCAATAGGCGGCCATTCGTTTATTTTTTTCGGCACAGCTTGGATTTTCTATCATCACACAAGTGCTGAAAAAATAAGCGCGACAGATATTAGAATACACACATTCTTAGGGACACAGGTATTGAGGCAGCTGCACAACATACAGTAAAGTTGAAACCAAAGCTAACACCAACACTATTGCGCTAAGTCAACAATTACAAAGAACTGGGAAATAGCCCAGACGCGCGCTCAGCAAAATTGTCAATATCAGCAGCGCAATATCCGGCATGCGCCGATCAAAATTCTGGATCGACCTAAAAAAGGAATAAGCAAAATAAAACACTTGCAACAACATCCGGCATGCGCCGACCAATACCAATTGCTGACACAGGTAGAAATAGGGTATATTTAAGAGAGAATAAGTAGAATTAAGTTTTTAGTATTAATGTTTTGGTGATTCAATAAAGGTCTTGCGACCAACGAAAAAATCTTTTTTTAGACTTGTACAATACAAGTCGATAACTGGCGCCCGAGTCAAATAAGCTCGGCGGAGTCTAGTCGTTGAAAGTGTTAAGAGCGTTGAAAGTGTCAGAAATAAATAAAGACCCTTTTTTTAACGTGCAACAATAAAGTGCCACAAACTAAAGACTTTAAAAGAAATTTGCCATAATAAAGTGCCAAAAACAAATAAAGACTTTAAAAAAAGTGCCACAAAAAAAAAAAAAGCACCGAAGAAAGAAAGACTTTGAAAAAGTGTGCCACAATAAAAACGGCTCCACACAAAAAGTGAGATAATAACACTACAAAGAAATTGTTGAAAACAACATAAAATCAGCATAAAGTGGCGTGAAGAGGAACGTGGAACTTCCTTGACGCCCCAACGACAGCACGACACCAGCCGACCCGGAGTAAAACAGCAAGGAGTAAGCAAGTGTTCCCGAGTACCGTAAAGAAAAAAGGATATCAGCACACTTACCGGCATATCTATCAACAATGCAGCTGCTACTAATGTAAGAAAATAGATTATAAGTACTAATTATACCATATAAACCCTATTCTTAACTAAATTTAATGAGATAAAAATAGTTAGAGAAGGAATTTAGATATACGTCAGAAAAGTGAAAAATTTAAATAAAGAAAAGTTTTTGTGAAAAAATAGAAAATAGTGGAAAATTTAAACAAAGAAAAATAAGTAGCCAAAAATTTTTTTTTAATAAAGGAAGTTTTTGAAAAATAGGTACATAGCTAAAATCTAGAAATAACAAATTGGCTTGTACAGCCTATAAAATTAAATATTACTGAGGCTGCGATTCACCACCCTCGGGGGGACCCTCCAGCTTATAACATAAAAAAAACACTGCGATTCACCACCCAAGGGACCCTCCAGTGATTTATCAACTAAACAAAAATCTAAAAGGATAAATTAATTATAAAAAATAAAAAGCAGATAATAACAACAAAAGAAAATGGCAAATCCAAATAATTTAATAAGACCACCCGTGTTAGGGAATAACACAACTCCCCCACCTGCCCAACAAATTTCCCCAGACTTGGCAAACATGATACGAGCTATGGTTTCCCAGGCTATAGAAGCCAGTGGACCAGAGCTAGCCAGGACTACTCTAGGCAATAACAATAACCCTATTATAAAAGATCAGACCATAGAAGAGCAATATAGGAATAATATGGCTGAAATGGATAAAGTCCCAGATGTCGTACGATCCTTGAGAGAATTCTCAGGAAACGCCTCTGAGTTCAGCTCATGGAAAAAAAGTGTCGAGCGAATTATAAAGATATATGAACCCTCAAAGGGCACCCCAAAATTTTTCGGAATTCTAAATGTAATCCGGAACAAAATTGTTGGAAAAGCGGACATAGCGTTAGAATCATATAACACCCCCTTGGATTGGACAGCCATCTCCCGTTGTCTGACCACCCACTATGCCGATAAACGCGACATAGGCACTCTAGAATATCAAATGACGTGCCTTATTCAGGGAAGGAGCTCTATAAACGAATTTTATCAGAAGGTTTATAGTCAATTATCCCTAATACTTAACAAAATAGGATGCATGGAAATTGGCGAGGAGGCAGTCCATCTACTAACGGACAACTACCGTGCCAAGGCCCTGGATACCTTTGTGAGAGGACTTTCCGGTGACCTCCCGAGGCTTCTGGGTATAAAAGAACCCAAGACTTTACCAGAGGCACTACACCTTTGTCTAAAGCTGGAAAATCAAAGCTTTAGAGCACACCATGCCAACAACCAAGTGTTAAATGCACCATCAGTCCCCAGACATCAAAGTTTCAACTCTTTCATTCCTAGACAACAACCCCCCATGGCAAGGCAGGTACAACCATTAAACTCACGATTTCCCGAATCAAGATTCTATCCCGAATTAGCCCATATACCTCACCCTCAGCAAACTTATCGCCAACCAAATTTGAGTCCCCATAGCTCCCAGCAATATCAAAATTCAAATTCGAATCCACACAATAGCTACCAACAACAAAACTCCTATAACCACTCTAGATATCCATATAACCAACAACCAAACTATCCTCCCCAAGGCCACCTAAACCTCCTCAACCCATGGACGTGGATGAAAGCGTCAGAACAAGAGCGGTAAATTATGTGAACCGCCCTAAGCCCCAAGAAACTGGCAAACGACCATTGAATGCATCCATGATCAACCACCCCCCAGCGAAAGCTCAAAGGAACTTTCATATAGACACGGACGAAACAACTTACGATCCATACCATGAAGACCAACATTATGACCAATACGACAACACCCAACAAACAGCTTACAGTCAGGAAACAGCTTACAATAATGTAGACAAAGAACCATATGACCTAACGGACGTACATTTTTTAGACTGAATAGCTCTTCGTTGCCCTATTTTCGATGCAAAACGAAGAGCGGCGAAATACTTAACATATTGGTGGATACAGGATCTAACAAAAACTATATCCAATCCGGTCTAGTTAAAAACGCAAAAGAAAACGATAACCCCTTTTTCGCCAACTCAGTTGGAGGAAAAATAAAAATTACACAACACACATTTTTAAATCTTTTCAACTTGGAAAATTGCAGACTCAAATTCTTTCTACTACCCACACTTAAGACTTTCCATGCTATATTAGGAAACGACAGTCTAAAAGAACTTTCAGCAGTCATACACACAAGAAAAAATTTCATGGTCATAGCAAACACAGAAAGAATCTACCTAAGACAATTTAGTATACAGAATGTTAATACAATACATATTCGAGACGAACATCCTACAACAATAGGTAAAGACGAAATAAGCCAGCTAACACGAAAACACCGCAACCTATTCTCAGAACCGAACGAAAAACTGACATACACAACAAAAGTAGTAGCAGAGATACGAACAATTTCCGACACGCCCATATATTCAAAATCTTACCCATACCCTACCAGCCTTAAACAAGAGGTGGAAGACCAAGTAAACAAATTATTGGAAGACGGAATCATCCGAAAATCAAGGTCACCCTACAACTCACCTGTCTGGATCGTACCCAAAAAGAACGACGCTTCAGGCGAAAAAAAGTTCCGAATGGTTATCGATTACAGAAAACTAAATACGGTCACAATTGCAGATAGGTACCCAATACCAGAAATAAATGAGGTTCTCTCTCAACTAGGAGAAAACCGAATTTTCTCTGTAATTGACTTAAAAAGCGGTTTCCATCAAATTCCTCTTAAGGAATCTGACGTGGAAAAGACAGCTTTTTCAGTGAACAATGGAAAATATGAGTTCACTAGACTGCCATTTGGTTTGAAGAATGCCCCGTCTATTTTCCAACGGACATTGGACGACATACTAAGGGAATATATAGGACGGATATGCTATGTATATATAGATGACATTATTATATTTAGCAAAGACGAAAAAGAACACTCCGAACATATAGATACAATTTTTGACACCCTTACAAAAGCAAACATGAAAGTGCAAGTCAACAAATGCGAATTCTTTAAAAAACAAGTCGAGTTCTTAGGATTTGTAGTATCCTCCGATGGAATTTCAACAAACCCATCCAAAGTACAAGCAATAGCCAACTTCCCCTATCCTCAGACGATCAAAGACTTAAGATCATTCTTAGGCTTATCTGGTTATTATAGACGATTTATCAAAGATTATGCTAAGCTAGCAAAGCCGTTAACATCCTTACTTCGAGGTGAAGAAGGAAGAATGTCTAAGAGCAGTTCAAAAAAAATCCAAATACAATTAAATGAAGAAGCAAAGGCAGCATTCAATAAAATCAAGAACACGTTGACATCTAAAGACGTAATTCTGCAATATCCCGATTACAGCAAAGAATTCAACCTGACTACAGATGCCTCAAAATATGCCATAGGCGCGGTCCTGGAGCAAAATGGCAAACCAATTACCTTCATTTCAAGAACATTGAACAAAGCAGAAGAAAATTACGCGGTAAATGAGAAAGAAATGCTTGCCATAATTTGGGCACTCAACTCCTTTAGAAACTACCTATACGGTACAGCAAAAGTGGTAATACACACTGACCACCAGCCCCTTACATATGCCCTAAGTAATAAAAATAACAATTCAAAGCTAAAACGTTGGAAAGCAATACTCGAAGAGTATAACTATGAATTAAGATACAAGCCCGGAAAATCGAATGTAGTTGCAGACACTTTATCTAGACCATTTGAATTAAATTCATTATCAGTTGCTACCCACTCCGATGAAAGCTCATCTCACAATCTAATCCCATCTGTGGAAGGACCCATAAACGCCTTCAAAAATCAACTTTGGATCTCTTTAGGAGAAGAAGACAGCTATCAGTTTAAAATACCATTCCCGACCTACCATAGACATCTAATTACTAAACCCAATTTTTCAATGGACAACCTAGTGGCATTATTAAAACGTTACCTAAACCCTTCAGTCATAAATGGCATAATTACCTCCGAAGAAATAATGGGAAAAATCCAAGAGGTCTACCCCCTACATTTTTCCAATTATAAAATCCGCTATACCCAAACAAAAGTAGAAGACTTAATAAACGAAGACGCCCAAAACGAAGAAATTTTGAAAGAACACAAACGAGCACACAGAAATAGAGATGAAAATAAGAAACAACTCATACAAAAAGTCTACTTCCCCAAAATGAAAGCAAAAATAGAAAATATTATTAAGCAGTGCAAAGTTTGTAAGGAACATAAATATGATCGTCATCCCAACAAACCGAAATTACTCGAAACCCCAATTCCCCAATACCCCGGTGAAATAGTTCACATAGATATCTATACTACAGAAAAACACCTGGTCTTAACGGCATTAGACAAATTTTCGAAATACGCACAAGTTAAGTTAATAAGATCAAAAGCAATAGAAGACATTAGAGAACCACTACGAGAAATAATCTTTTCTTTCGGAGTACCGAAAACAATAGTCATCGACAACGAGAAATCGCTAAACTCAGCTTCCATTCAATTCATGGTTGAAGATCAACTTGGAATTGAAATATTTAAAACACCCCCTACACAAGTACAGTCAACGGTCAAGTGGAAAGATTTCATTCCACACTATCCGAGATCATGCGTTGCCTTAAAACAGAACAAACTCATCGCTCGTTCCAAGAACTTTTAGATAGATCCACATATGAATACAACTACTCCATACACTCCGCAACAGGGAAACGACCGATAGAGACATTTTTCGGCAGACGAGTTTCAATAGACCCCGAACAATACGAAAACTCACGCAGAGAAAACATAAACATACTTAGGAAAAGACAAGCGAAGGACTTAGAAACTCATAACAAAACAAGACAACCCATAAAAACATATTCCCCTGGTGACATAATTTACGTCAGGATAAATAAACGATTAGGATCCAAACTTACCGCTAGATATAGGAAAGAAATAGTAAAGGAAGACAAATCTAGCGTGGTAATAACTGAAAAAGGACGGACAGTACATAAAAGTAACATCAAGACCTAGAAACACTAATAATCTTTAAATTTTCTTATAAACGTATAATTTTTTATTTTCAGACTTCTCGTACATTTAGTGTACGCAGACTTTAAAATTATAGACTATACGAACTCACAACTAGCAACATTTGACACAGGACTGACGAAAATTCAAACTGGGACCTATAGGATAATACACAAAGTTGATCTAGATGCATGCCAAAATGCATTAAATGAAATAAGCACCACTGTAAAATCAAAGATTACTAATGAAAACCCCCTTTTACCCATCCTCATTAATGAATTAAATCTAGCACAAACTTATCTAAATAGACTTAAACCAAAAAGATTTAAGAAGTCTATAGACACGATAGGAAAAGTATGGAAATGGATCGCGGGAAATCCCGATCATGATGACCTAGTTACACTGGAGAGCCAAATAAATAACATAGTAGACAATAACAACAATCAAGTAACAATAAATAAAATAGTTTTTGATAGGATAAATAAGATAACAGCCGTTTCAAATAAAATTTTGAAAGCCGTTCAATCTAGCGAAGACATACAGCACAATGTTGCTATAGAATTAAAATACAAACTTAGAGTTATAAAGGAAGAAATTATCATAATAATCGAAGAATTAGAATTAGTTAAATCTGTAATTTTAAAGAATAATCTTACATTAAATAATGTTGAAGAATCATTAGAACTAGCAAATATAAAAATAGCTTCAAATAACACAATGTTATTTTACATAGTAAGCATACCATTAACAAATGAAGAAATTTGTGAATCAATTCTAATTAAACCAATAAAAAAGGAAAAATATATTAATAAAATCCCTTTCGAGGACATTGTAACTTGTAATGATAATAAAATATTTGCCATTAAACTAAAATGTAAAGAAAACAACAATATTAGAATTTGTAATCATAGGAACATTATAGACATTAGTAACACTACCTGTGTCCCACAACTACTCAAGAGCGAACCAGCAGAGTGCACATTAGTCAACAATCAGCACATCCCTTCAGTTGAAAACATCTCACCTGGAATAATTCTATTAAACCAGTACAAAGGTACAATTCAAATTGACAACCAAAAAATAACCCTTGAAGGATCATATGCAGTGCAATTCCACAATTCCACGGTTATAATCGACAACCAGAAATACTCTTTTAACGAGATACTAACCAGCAAACCCATGCCTGCTATACTGCAATCAAATATCCCCTCAAACAAGGAAGAAGAAATTTTAAGCTTAGAAATGTTGAAAGAACTTCACATTAATAACACCAAGCGGTTGGACGCATTGAAAACAACCCACACAGCAGCCCTAGTAACAAATTTTTCGCTAACGATCACTAGCATTATCTTCATAGCAAGTTTGATTATCAAGTTAATCATGAAAATAAATTTCAAGGCAGAACCAGAGCTATCGAGCTACAATCCGAACGCCAATGAGGCCGATATTAAAAAAGTCGCAACACCCGAAATGCCTTACTTAACAGAACCCACAAGCCCAGTTTTTTAATCCAAACAAACGAGGACGTTCGTTTTTGGCGGCGGAAGAGTTAGCACCAGCTAAGTTGAAACCAAAGCTAACACCAACACTATTGCGCTAAGTCAACAATTACAAAGAACTGGGAAATAGCCCATATGGCTCGCATTTGCTTTCGTAAACATACAGACAAATGTGCCAAAGAAATAATATATGTATGTACATATGCATGTGTCGTGGAGCGTGAGGTTTTTTTCGTTACGGATTTTCTGGATTCGGTCTCCGCGCTCAAGGCCCACGATAGAATCTATGCAATAGCTTAAAAATATATTTTTTTTGCAAAAAATATTTGATTGGTTACGTAAAAACAAATACTTAGATTATAGTGAACGTATTAATGAAAACCTAAAAACACAGCTATCAAGTTCCATTAGTTTGGAGATTGTTAGGCAGGGTAGGCCATTTTCCGATGGAGTCTTTATTAAAAAATGTGTAGTAAAGTTTTGCAAAAACTTAGTTATAATCATTTTAATAAAATAATTTTAATTCCAATTTCTCACTTGGCTACTTTTTTTTCGTGCTCACCAACACAGTGACAGATCCTCTCATGCCGACCACTGCTCTAGAACTCTAATTTCCATACAAATACGCTAGTTATCAATACCTACGGTAGTTCATTTTCTACAGCGTCGATAAATATCAGATAATAATATTACCGTGCACTAATAATATTAACTATAATGGGGACAGAATGACAAATCAAGTTGATTTTTTTTTCGTTTTTGACATTGACTTCAAGGCAGTTTTCAAGTATTCAATATATACATATGTACATATATTCGTAAGTCTAACCTGTGACCAGGGATTATGGGATGCCCAACTTATTCCATTGTGAGTGCGCCTCAAAATAAGCGCGTTTTATAAAAGTTTCAATTGTGGCCAGATCGAACAAAATAAAAATTTTTAGGCATTTAATTAAAACACCCAACATTTACTACGACTGCAAATTATTCTATATTGGACTTTTAATATACTTGTATGTAATGTAATAAGGTGAATTAAGCGTGTTAGTTTTCAATTTTCAAATGTTTTTAATCACTTTTAATTGAAAATTAATTATACTATACATCAAATTGCAAAACGTTTCATGAAATATATTTAAATTTCGATTTTCTTTGATTTTCATTTTTTATTAGCGATTTTGAACGGCGGCAACAAATCCCTTCGTTCACATATATTTTTGGTTTACAATTCGGCCGTTCCAGTCATTCCAATTGCAAAACGTCAAAACGTACCCAATCCAGTGCAAGTTCGGTAGGTGAGCGGTTCTCACATAATACTCTTTTATAGGATAATTCAGAACGCACCGAACACAATAACCATGTGATATTACTATATGCTGCTTCATCTCCTGCAGACTCCACTCTCCTAGTTAATTTTTACATTAAGTAAAAATGAGTCAAAAGAATATATTTTGAGCTGCACCGAAATGTGTACTCTTTATTTATACTCTTAAGACTAACTTATTACATGTTTCTTACTTCTATTTATACTAACTAGTATGTTTACTTAATACTAGTTGATAGTTTATTTAAATACAGGTTGTATTATTTGTTTAGGTTTGTTTACATATACATATATTGTTTGCTTAGAAACATTTGCTTTGTTTTAAGATAAGGTTGTTGTGGTATTCAAACTCAATGTTGTTTTGATACTTGTTTGTTTAGGATTATTTGTTGTAGTGATAGTGTATTTCAATTGTTCCAACTCAAGGTTGTTTCTGCATTCTGTTTACTGAAACAAAAAGTTTTTTTAATGTTTGTTACTATTATAAGGAATGCGTTCATTAACTCACTACTGAGACTGTTATTGGCTCAGTAGATACAGTCGGTTTTATACTTACATTATTAATGGGATTATTTTGAATTTCTTTGTATGTTTCTTAAATTTTACTGGGATGTTACTTATTATGTAAGTTGTTTTTTCGGAAAGTGTTAAACACGCTTGAAGAATTTTTTAACCTTACCCGCAAAAAGTTACAGTTCTGGATGGTAAGCTTTTGTTTGACATTCACAAATCGGTTAGCCATTACAACAGAAAATAACGTTTAAATCATCTATTAATAAAAATATACCATAAATAAATAAATTTTGATTTATATTAAATAACAATATTTATAGTTTTCGTTTCCAACTTCTTTGAAATAAGTATTTAATTAGAGACGTTTATGAGTTTATGATTAATTATATTGTTCAAAATAAATGACTAAATCAATTTGAATTATATAATAATTTTATTTTCTTTAATTTTGTTCTACTACTGCAATAGAATAATCTATTTAAGATTTTACTTCTTCGAACTATTCGAATAATGCGAATAAATCCTGTCGACGCCGCAACGAGGTTCCAATCCGTTGATGCACGACACGAGTTGCGGGTTGAAGTCGTGTTACGAGCTGCGATGTAACAGCGTGTGATTTGGGACAGACCCCTTGACTCACATTCTGTAGTCGTATGAGTGTGCGAAAGGCAATTTTGACAATGTCCGAGTGCCTGGGCCGTTGCAAGGGTCGCATACCCCTAAATATGCTACAATGATGTAAGCGATCAGGGCGTCAACAGATGGGGCATATTATGCGATGGGTCTCTGAAGTCCCTGATAATAGCGCCGGTGGTGGTCGGGTGCCACCACGAGGTGCGGGTGCAAGTACCGTTGCCGGTGCTGCTGCAACTGCAGCTCGGGGCGTTAGTGTAGGCAGATTATTCGACATAGTGGTCGTGCCACGATGTGTGGCATGAATGTGCCTTCGTATTAATCGACCATTTTTTGTTAATTTTCTATGTTATTTTGTACGGTTTGTTAATTTGAACGGTTGTTTTGGCGTATTTCTAGTTTTTATTGTTAAATTTGACGATTTTATTGTATCGCGATAATACCGGTTTGTTGGTAGCGGTTTTCGGATTCGCGATCATCGGTGGTTGGTAGAAAGCATAGCTTCATGAGCGGTCTGGTTAGCGTTTCGTTTTGCGTACGGAGATCAACTACTCATATGTGACCGTCGGAGCCATAATGTAGCTTTTCTATGCGGCCAAGCCGCCATTCTGTAGGGAGCAGACAATCATCATGGATGCGGACAAAATCTCCAATTTTTGACGCTTGTTCAGGAGTCTTCCAACGGTACCTTTTGTGGAGATCCTTTATGTACTCTTCTTTCCATCGAAGGCTGAAATTATGATAGAGAAATTTAATCCATTCCCATTGATTTAATAGGGATAGCGAGAGTGCCCGGGAATTGAGAACGGCTTCAGTTCGATTTAATAACGTCTTAAACTTTTCATAATTGAATTTGTAATTTCCAGCTACCCGTTTGAAGTGGTATTTGAAGCGTTTTACAGCTGATTCCCACAAAAAGCCCATATGAGGAGCGTTTGGATGTATAAATTGCCAATTGATACATTGAAGAGCGTACTTTTGTACGATGTCAGGTGACACTTGTTTTAGGAAATCCACAAACTTCTATTCTGTGGCTCGTTGAGCTCCAATGAATGTTTTGCCATTATCGCTCTCGATTTTTGATGGGAAGCCACGTCGAGCGACGAAGCGAGCAAATATCGCGAGAAAAGTCTCCGCGACAGATTACGACATAGCTCAAGGTGTACAGCCGTATAGCCTATTATGAGAGTGGGAGAGCTTAACATGGACACCTTTACCTGAAGAGGCCCACCCAAATCGACACCTTTTGTGGTGAAAGGCAGAACGAAATTGCAGCGTTCAGGTGGAAGTGCTGCCATAACCTGCGTTCGCATCATCTGCTTGTGCATAGTGCAAATCTTGCACGTGAAGATGCACTTCATGATTTGGGGCTTAAGGCAGGGATTATAATACTCTTGGCGCACCATATGTTGCATGAGGCGATGTCCGGTATGTAGCATTAAGATGTGGATGTAATTGGGGAATAATGTAGCAAATGGAGACCTCTCTGGAATTATTATAGAGTAGCGTTCACTGTATGTTAGGATTAAATTAGCAAGCCGTTCATTGGAACTAGTTTAGAACTAAGAGTGAGCTCTTTTTATCAATCGGCTTCGGTTCTTTAAGTAGTGATGTATCGTGGCTGAAGTAGTGCGTTTGAGTATATGCGATTAGTACAACCTTTGTCTTTTGTAACTCTAGGTGCGTCACTGTATTGCATGTGAAATTCGGAGATCCATTGACTTTGGTTTTGAGTTGCTCTAAAAATTTTAACATGTAAGCAACTACTCTGAGGACTCGGGGAAACGATTAGAATCATTCAAGGATGTCCGCAGTATCCTGTAATGTGTGGATGTTCGATTATGTTGCGCATGGGTGATGGCCAAGAATCAGGAGATTCTATTAACCATAGGGGGCCATTCCCCCAGGGGGTGGTGGTGGCAAGGTGCAGTGCCTTGCACCATCTTGTCCCTAGGTCGGCAGGATTGTCAGCATTGGCTACATGTCGCCAAGTGGCTGATCCCACTACGTCAAGCATTTGAGACGTTCGATTAGAAATGTCCGTGGTGGTGTTTCTAAACGGGCTAGTACAATATCGTAATCGAACCACAGATATAATTCGCATTTTGTCATATTTAAACGCATTTGCACCATGGCTACTAATTTGGAAAGTTGTAGTGCGCTACATAGTTCAAGTCGTGGTAGACTTAAAGTTTTTAAAGGAGCCACTTTTGCTACCAATAAGTGACTTGTCGCACTTTGCGTGCGCAAGTTAATACCACCAGTTCACATTACATGAACATATTCTTTATCTGTCATAAATATGTAACATGACACTTACGACCCATATGGTCCGTATTAAGTATCCGTAAGTAACATTATGTGTACTTTGCTAATACTGTCCGCCTTAGGTGGTCCAAAAATGTAACCCATAGATTGTAAGATATGTCCTACATATGTAACATATGTCCTACATATGTCCTATCTCAAGTGGATTGTAGATATACTTCCTAGAATGTAAGATTAATATTTGTATCTAGGCTTAAGCAAAATATTGTATTTAAGAAAATATAATAAAGAAAACGAGGCAGTTGCCCGCAGTTGACCACAGGCAGTTGACCACAGGGAGTTGCTTACGGGCAGTTGCCCGTAGCTGCCCAAAAACTAAACCGAGTTTTTAATTCGCACATAGATACTCGTAGTAGCACAGTATGCCTTCTCAGAGACCTCACAGAAGCCATGGAATTCGACTTTTTGTTCGGGTGAATAAATTACCCATTGTGGAATTTGTATCTCAGAAATGTCATTCAGATTATTAGCGAACTGGGCCGATTTTTCTAAACGAAGAGGTTTCGCTTGCTCGTTTCAGTCGGTTCCATGAAGCCGTTATTCTTGTACTAAGATTTTCGCTTGTATCATAATTGGCGAAAGCCATCCTGCGGTGTCGAAAAGTTTTTATGGACTCAGTCATGTGTGAGAACTGGTCCGATATCGCATTCCGTTGGATGAGTTTTTATAGTACTTTCCTTTTCGAATATAAGGAAATTAATGTCCAAAAATTTTTCGTTTGGTATATTTTTGAGTATATTTGAGTGATTTGACGTAATCTTTAATACTTTTAGTTGCGACAAAAATTCGTGTGACTTCCCGACGAAACATCGTCTACAAACGTTTGAGTTTTTAACACTTCCGTTGCCAGAGAAAATTCTGACTTTGTGTTTACTGCCAATTCGTAGAGTGTTCGAGTGGCTAGATATGATGCACAGTTAACGCCTAAGCCTACTGTTTTTAATTTGAAGTCGCGTAGTGGACTGGGCGGGATCTTCGGAACATAATACGTTGAAAATCTTGATCGTCTTTATGTACGACTATTTGCCGATATATTTTTTCAACGTTGAATGGGCACGTATACGTCTTTAAATATACGCAAATTTAATATAAGGAGCATTAAATCTGGAGTGTGGGTCGCGTAAATAGGATATCATTTAGAGAATTCCCCGAACTAGTGGTTTTTGAGACATTAAAGACAACTCTTACTTTTGTTATTTTTTTTGTCTAGCGGTACTACTGCATGATGTGACAGGTAAAAGGAGTAGTATTTGCCGTTGACGGTTTTTTCCCCTGGGTTTACTTCCTCCATGTTATCTAAATGGAGGTATTCTTCTAACACACCATCATATTTTGATTTGAGTTCACCTTTTTTAAGTAATTTTCTTTCCATACTTAGAAACTTCTGTATTGCAGAACTTTTAAGTTAATAAGAGTTTTTCAAATAAAATAAGTAATTTCGCATATAAAGTATTTCGATTAAATTTGATTTAATTATTTGTTAATCGGAAATATTTTATATATTTTGTATTTCCATATGTCTTGTAGGGTATACCTATAAGCGGATCTTTTGTTTATTATGTGCTAATGAGAGCTCGTTTTATGGATCACTGCACTTTGTACATATGCATGTATGACATAAGTATGTATTATGCTTTAGTGTTTACACAATGCTGCTTGTTTTTGTTGATTAAAACCAAGGGGTGTTGCGGGATATAATTATGTCAATGTGGACTTTTAAGCAATATGCATATGTGACATTACACTTTTCTACAAATATTTAAGTATATTTTAGTGAAACTTTTTATGTCATGTTTATTTTTTATTAAGTTGGCGATGGGGTATATTTTTCAGCACATGTTGTATATATATATTCAAAGTGTTGTCCAAAGTAAACATGCTTTTAAAAAAAATAGAACAAATGGTTTTTTCGGCAAAGTCAATTTATTTTATTCAAAATACTCTCCTTCTGCTTCAATACAGCTTTTGTACGGTCCAAGAGCATGTCGAACGAGTCTCTTAGCTCTTGCTATGGTCGAAAGTATGCCGGTGCAAGCCTTTTGAATGGCCTCTACGTCTGTATAACGCTTTCCTTTCATGGGCAAATGCATTTTTCTGAAAAGGAAGAAGTCGCACAGTGCCAAAACAGGTGAATACGGGGAGTTCTTTATGTTTAAAATGTGATTTTTGGTCAAATAATCGGTTACAAGCGTCCTTCGAATGTTGGATTCTGAGCAATTTTTGGTCGTCAGTCAATTTGTTTGGAACAAACCGTGCACACACCTTTCGTAAGCCCAAATGTTCGGTCAAAATGCGACACATCGAAGTTCTGGAGATGTTCAATTCCATTCCCATAAATTTAAATAATGATTTCGGCTAATTTTTGATGAATTCACTTACAGTTTCGATGGAATTTCCGGTGATCACGGATTTTGATGGGCCCACAAGTTGATCGTCATTTATGTCCTCATAACTACTTTGAAAACGTTGAAACTCGCACCCGTGCACTCTGCTACGGGATAGGCAATCATCGCCATAAACTTGTTTCATCAATTGAAACGTTTCGGTATTTAAAACAAAATGCAATGTTGGCTCTTTGTTCGAAGCTCATTCGAAAAAGGCAAATATGTTGAAATTTGAGAATTAAAGATTTTCACGCAATTCCAAAATCCAATGCTCAATTTTTTTAATACTAGTAATAAAAAAATCGATTTTTATCCTTTATATAAGATCCTGGAATTTCTCGTTATGTCGCTATGATTTTCCGAAGTCTCAAATAACGTGAATAAGGCAAATTAGCCTAAATTTGTGAAGTTAAGTTTTTCACGCAATATTAAAATACATTGCGCAATGTGTATTTACAAGCAACAAGAAAATCGATTTTAAACTTAAATATAAGATTGCTTAATTTGTATATACAAGTAACAAAAAAATCGATTTTGAACCTAAAGAAAAGATTGTGGAAGTTTTCCAAATGCACGACCATTATGGCTTTACGAAAACTCCAATAGCATGACAGAGACAAATAAGCTTAAATATGTGACTTTAGTTTTTTCACGCAATTGCGATAACCATTGCTTTCTGCGTATATACAAGCAAAAGAATTTTGCAATTTTTTAAACTTGTAAAGCTATTTTCTCGAAACTCCAAAATCCATTGTTCAATATTGTTCAACAAGTAACAAGAGAAATGATTTTGAACCGAAATATAAGAGTGCTCAATTCGTATGTATATACAAGTAACAGGGAAATTGATTTTGAACCTAAAAATATAAGATTGTGGAATTCGTCGGTACGCACTGCCGTTATGGTTATCTTAAGCCACAAAAAACGTCAAAAGTAAATTAGCTTAAGTTTCGGAAGTTCATTTTTTCACGCAATTCGAAAATCCATTGATCAGTGTGTTAATAAAAGTAACAAAAAAATTAATTTTGAACCTAAACAAAAGATTGCCATTATGGCTTCACGAAAACTCCAATAACTAAATAAGTGTAATTAGGTGGCTTTAGTTTTTTCACGCAATTGCGATTTCGAGTGCTCAGTGTATATATACCAGTAACAAGAAAATCGATTTTGAACCTAAATATAAGAATTTTCCCTCTGTTTAGATTTCTGTTTTTATGGCTTTACGAAATCTCCAATAAGGTGTAAAAGGAAAATAAGCTTAAATACATATGTGACATTAATTTTTTTACGCAATTCCGATAACTATTGCTCAGCGTGTATATGTATACAAGTAAAAATAGAAATCAATTTTGCAACTAAATATAAGACTGTGTATATAAAAGTAAAAAGAAAATCACTTTTGGACCTAATATTAGGAATGTGCAATTTATCAATATGCACTGCCATTATGGTTTTCTAAAGTCTTAAATAACTTGAAAAAGGTAAATTAGCCTGAATTTGTGATGCTAATTTTCTAATTGTTAATACAAGCGTCACAGACAGTTTTAACGAGTGAAATGCATTCGTTAGTGAACAAGCAAACGGAGCGGTCGCAAGCAAGCATGTAAAAATTATTTAATTTGTTTTCAATATATTTTGGTATTCGTTCAATAATAATTTTAAAATAAACTTTGTATTCGTTTGATAATAACTTGAAAAAAACAATTTGAACATTCTTGACACAAGTACCAAAACAATTGATTTGGCACCTTAATAAAAGATTACTCAATGTGTTTGCACAAGTAATAAAAAATTTATTTTGAACCTAAATATAAGATTGTGGAGATTTTGCAAATTAACTGCTCTGTAAAAGCCAAACATGAGGAAGGTTAATTAACTAAAATATATGAAGCTAATGAAATGAAGCAACTCGACATGTATTTCTAAATGTGTATATGCAAGGAAATCGATTTTTATCTACGGTGAGCTTTAATCTTTCACACAATTCGCTCGATAGAACCTTATATGCGATGTTGAGGGGCTTATCCCACGGTAGTTGGCGCAGATTGTGGGGTCTCCGTTTTGTGGATTGGGCAGAGCACACTTAAATTCCAATAATTGGGAATGACATATTTTACAAAGAAGATGATGCATGCTCCTTATTAGTTCTTCACCGGCGTGTTCGAATAGCTCGGCCGGCAATCCATCGACCCCCGCTGCTATGTTGTTCTGCAGACGGGTAATTGCTATTCGGACCTCTTCATGGTCTGACAATGGAACGTCTGTCCTAGCGTCATCGATTGTGGAATCGACATCGCCTTCCTCTGACGTTATACTTTCACTGCCATTCAGCAGGTTGGAGAAGTGTTCCCTCCATAATTTAAGTATGCTGTTCGCATCAGTCACTAGATCACCCCTGAGAGATCTACAAGAGTGTACTCCGGTCTTGAAACTTTCTGTTAGTCGTCGCATTTAGAATTTTCGAGCATTTCTCCTGTCGGCCAGCTTCTCAAGCTGTTCATAATCACGTATTTCGGCATCTCTCTTTTTCCCTCTTCAACTCTCGGTAGCAATCGCATCCCCCACGTGTTGTGGTCGATAGTTTTCTCTCCCCTGCGATACGGCACTTTTCATCGTACTAGCTGCTCCTTTGCCTTTACCGAAAGCCAATAGTTTAGGTTGCAGCTGTACGTAAGGAGCTTGAAATGTTGTCCTACAGTTCCCTTATATCGAGTTGTTGACGAGTGCTCTCAGAGTGCAGGAATGCAAGTCGAGTAGAGAATCGTTCGGCTACCTGTTGCGACACTGAAAAACACTGAAGACGTGTCTTCCGTCTATCACAACATGATCGGTCTGGTTACTGGTTTTTCCATCCGGAGATAGCCAGGTAGCTTGGTAAATATTCTTATGCTGAAATCTAGTACTACAGATAACCATATTTCGGGCCCCGGCATTGTCGATCAGCCTCAACCCATTTGAGGATGTTTCCTCCACTATAAATGCTGAATTTACCGACCGTAGTGCCAAAGATACCTTCTTCGCTCACCCTCGCGTTAAAGTCGCCAAGCACGATTTTAATATCTTTGGTCCTTCTCTTCCGTCGGGGCGTGGACGCAAATGGCAAGGCGTTCATCCACTGTGGTGAATGATAGTATTCGGTGACAGAGTCTCTCTCCTTCAACGAGTCCCACACCAAATTTGCGCTCCTTTATATGGCCACTGCAGTAAATGCCACAAGGAGCTACTCGCCTCAGTCCTTGTCCCGTCCATCGCATTACGGCGGTGATGTCAACTTTCACTTTAACGCGGACATCAATCAATCGTCGCAATCTTTAGCACATTTGCAGGGATTGTCATCAAAGGGGGTCTCTCATCAGAGGCATGGCGGATCTCAAACCGAGATCACAATCCTGCGGAGGGGAAGTTTTTTAGATCGCCTTCAAACGGATGTTTTCAGACTACTCAGAAGATACTTGGTCAAAAACCGGAAGTCGTGAGCTGCTTGAGCCATATATAAAAGAATTATTTCTGGCTATTCCCAAGTGAAAGGCAATCAGAGATCTTTCGTCACATGCGTGAGCGTGTGCACATGGCTCCATTCTCCATAGCCTTTTTTCCTTCTTCTTTGCTGGAGTAGACACCGCTTACGCGATCATAGCCGAGTTAACAACAGCGCGTCAGTCGTTTCTTCTTTGCGCTACGTGGCGCCAATTGGATATTCCATTCGAAGCCAGGTTCTTCTCCAACTGGTACTTCCAACGGAGGTCTTTCTCATCCTCTACTTCCCCCGGAGGTTATTGCGTCGAATACTTTCAGAGCTGGAGTTTTTCGTCCATTCGAAAAACATGACCTATCTAGCGTAGCCACTGTCTTTTAATTCGCTGAACCATGTCAATGTCGTCGTATATTTCCTACAGCTCATCGTTCCATCGAATGCGATATTCGCCGTGGCCAACGCGCAAAGGACCATAAACCTTTCGCAGAACCTTTCTCTCGAAAACGCTCAACGTCGACTCATCAGTTGCTGTCATCGTCCAAGCCTCTACACCAGTGGTCGGCATTTATTAGCACAATTGTGCAAAAGGTCTGAAGCCACACTGATAAGGTCCAATCAGTTTGTTGACGGTGGGCTTTAATCTTTCACACAATAAGCTCGATAGAACCTTATATGCGATGTTGAGGAGGCTAATCCCACGGTAGTTGGCGCAGATTGTGGGGTCTCCTTTTTTATGGATTGGGCATAACACACTTAAATTCCAATCGTTGGGCATGCTTTCGTCCGACCATATTTTACAAAGAAGCTGATGCATGCTCCTTATCAGTTCTTTGCCGTCGTGTTTGAATAGCTCGGTCGGCAATCCATCGGCCCACGTTGCTTTGTTATTCTTGAGGCGGGTAATTGCTATTCGAACTTCTTCATGGTCGGGCGCTGGAACGTCTGCTCTATCGTCATCTATTGGGGAATCGGGTTCGCCTTCTCCTGCCGTTGTGCGTTCACTGCCATTCAGCAGGCTAGAGAAGTGTTCCCTCCATAATTTAACTATGCTCTGGGCATCAGTGACTAGATCACCTTTCGGGGTTCTACAAGAGTATGCTCCGGTTTTGAAACCTTCTGTAAGCCGCCACATTTTTTCGCAGAATTTTCGAGCATTACCCCTGTCGGCCAGCTTATCAAGCTCTTCGTACTCACGCATTTCCGCCTCTTTCTTCTTCTGTCTGTAAATGCGTCTCGCTTCCCTCTTCAACTCTCGGTATCTATCCCATCCCGCACGTGTAGTGGTCGATCGTAACGTTGCGAGGTAGGCAGCCTGTTTTCTCTCCGCTGCGACACGGTACTCCTCGTCCTACCAGCTGTTCTTTTGCACTTTCCGAAAACCAATGGTTTCGGTTGCAGCTGTACGTAAGGAGTTCGAAATGCCGTCCCACAGTTCCCTTATACCGAGTTGTTGACGAGTGCTCTCAGAGATCAGGAGTGCAAGCCGAGTAGAAAATCGTTCGGCTGTCTGTTGTGATTGCAGCTTCTCGAAGTCGAACCTTACTTGTGTTTGTTGGCGTGCGTTTTTTGCTGCACAGAGGCGGGTGCGAATCTTAGCTGCAACAAGATAGTGGTCCGAGTCGATGTTAGGACCTCGGAGCGCACGCACATCTAAAACACTGGAAACGTATCTTCCGTCTATCACAACATGATCTATTTATATTATATATATAAATTATTCCCTTCATTGCGAGAAACTGCAGAACTTCTTATTTATCTGTTTATTTCAATAATCGTTTATATATATGTAGCTTTTAGTTTTATTGAATATTTTTATATATTTTTGCTCCAACGTAGTGAAAACATATTTAATTTTCAAATTTTATTGAACAATAATTTATTTTATAATTTTGCTTAATTTTAATTCCAATTTCTCACTGGGCTACTTTTTTTGCACGCTCACCAACACAGTGACAGATCTTCTCATGCCGGCCACTGCTCTACACCATATAGCAGGTCGGGAATAATGAGTGACTTATAGAGTTTGGTTTTTGTTCATCGAGAGAGGACTTTACTTCTCAATTGCCTATTCAGTCCGTCAGGTGCTACTGTTGGCAAGAGTTATCCTGTGGTGGATTTCCGGGCTGACATTGTTGGTGGTGTTTATACTGGTTCCTAAATAGACGAAATTATCTTCAACTTCACAGTTATGACTGTCAAAAGGAACGTGAGAGCCAAGTCGCGAGTGTGACGACTGTTTGTTTGATGACGGGAGATATTTCATCTTGCCTCGAGCCATTTGGTTTGCTTCCTTGTCCAGTCGGTAGAAAGCAGAACTTACGGCGCGGGTGTTGAGGCCGATGATATCAATATCAAAAGAGGGTAGAGGGCCTCTGGCCACTTGTAGATAATTAATTGGCAAACATAATATAAATTTAGCTGAGTCTCGGTGAATCCGTAACTTGCTCAACAAGCAGGCGAAGTGGCATGAATGGAACAAGCGCCGCATATGCCGACTATTAAAATTTAAAAGGAGTGATGTAAGAGCTCTTTTAGGGTGCTATCAAGTCACTGTATAATTGGAAAAAGAAAAGGAGACAGTAAAACATCTTTCGAGAGGAGGCAATAGAGTGAGGGAATATTAGTCCCGGTGGTATTACAATGGGTTCCTAAATTTTGTAATTGATTTTGTGCAGAGTATGTGAAGGAGAATATGAATCGACGATCGACGGATATGTATCCCTATCGCAAGTGCTGAGGCTTTCTAAAACAAAAAGCACTTGTGTTCTCGTAGTTATTTTAATTTTCCATGGTTGATGAAAAAGCGCTACTTCTGCTTTGAGCTTCTTTTTTTGCAGTTCTTTGTTTCCGGGGAAGATTTTCGCAAAACGTATAATTAGGCATTAAATGAGTACAGTTAAATCCTTTTCTTCAAAATTTAGGTTAAATTTTGGTTAGAGCTGACTCAAATTGAAACTTTCAAGAACTTCATCGGAAATACGCATTTTTAAATCTGGCATGACCGTGTCAATGAGTGGAATGTATGCAGAAACCCTGTAAAGGTCTTCATAGCTTTGAGATGGGTGATTATTTCGATGGCTCTGACAACCACATGTTCCGGGTTTTTCCACTTCAACATTTAATTTTTCAACCATTTGTGTAGTATTTGAAAAAATTTCATTAAAGTGATGTTCGGCATGCATTCTTCACGTGTTCAGCATTGCAACCATTATTGTTTTGACGTGCATATGACCTTGCGAACTCATGGTCGATTGATTCATTCAGCAGAATCACACTAAGTGTCTGCGTCAGTGAAAAAACATCACTGAGACAGAAAATTCCAATAATAGATTCGAAGTTGCACAGTACTGGGACTAAATTCGATGCTGTCGTTTTATTCTTCCATTCGCTTATTTTTGTCAGTACTTGAACGATTTCTAAAACTGGGTTACTGCGAATTGATGAACGGCATCATGTCTTTGTACCAACCTTGTCTCACAAAGCTGCACAATTTTTCTTCCCAAGAGTTGAGGTAAAAGAGGTTTTACGTTTCGGTCTTGAAACTTGGAAAAATGTTGTAACTTCTCTGAATATTCCAGATATCTTTTTAATCAAATCAATTTGTTCAATTTATGGGAAAAACATGGTATCATCTCAGCGTTTGTAGCTTCTTTTTGCATTTCCAACATAACAATACAAGCATCAGTACCTATTGCCAGCATTTCTGAACATCCAGCCCCATATCTTTCATGTCTTTCAAAAGCAACTGTCCTAACGCAGCTCCCATGAGTGAAACCTCGTGGCTGTTTTCTTCAATACTTATATGTATACTGTGATCAAATTGAAAGGTGAATTTTTAATTTATACTTCGGGTGTTTTTCGAATCCGTAATTTTTTTTTTTGTAAGTTGGTAGCACTGTTAGTGACATCTATACTAAATTTCACGTAAAAATATTCATTAGTATTTCTAATACGCGTCGTTTTGTGACGGCTCTAAAAGTGAATTCTTCGATTTTTTCTGTCTGAATTTATTGAACAAGTGCGATAATGCACCATCTCATACTGCATTGGTTATTCGTGATCATTTCGCCACATTTTCAACTAATATCGTGCCTCCACCGCATTCGCCTGATTTACCTTCGTGTAACTTCTGGCTATTCAGCGAATTCACATGACCACTCCGAAGACACCGTTTTGACTCAATTGAGGATATAGTACGATATAGATGTCTCTAGGGTCAAGCACTGGTCGATTAAATCGTTTTATATCGATCTTGGACATTTGTATCAACACTAACCCAACAAAATATTTGTAGAGATCTGTTTGCATCCCAAACTTATTCTCAACTGAAAATGTCACTTTCTGAGCCGAATTCTCGACATTTGTGGAAAGTTTTGCTTATCTTTCTTAATTCCAAGAAAAGTGCGTCTGAGGCTCATCAAATGCTTTCGGATACGTACGTAAGTGAAAGAACATGTCGCGAATGGTTTCAACGTTTTAAGAATGGTGATTATGAAGTCGAAGACCGGCATGGTGGTGGAAGGGAGAAGATTTTCGAAGATACTGAATTGGAAGCATTACTCGACCAAGATGCGTTTCAAACCCAAGAGGAATTGGCCGAATCGTTGCAAGTGACACAGCAAGCCGTATCAAAACGCCTCAAAGCCATGGGGTGATTCAGAAACAAGGAAACTGGGTTTCTTACGACTTGAAACCAAAGATGTCGAACGGCGCTTCTTTGCATGTGAACAGCTGCTTCAAAGGCACAACAGAAAGGGATTTTTACATCGCATTGTAACTGGCGACGAAAAATGGGTCCACTACGATAATCCTAAGCGAAGAAAGTCATGGGGAAAGCCTGGACATGCCTCCACGTCGACCGCAAAACCGAACATTCACGGCGCCAAGGTCATGCTCTGCATTGACAGCTGGGGGTGATATATTATGAGCTGCTAAAGCCCAGTGAAACCATCACAAGAGATCGATACTGAACGCAATTGATGCGTTTGAGCCGAGCACTAAAAGAAAAACGGCCACAGTACGAGGAAAGATACGATAAAGTCATTCTCCAGCATGACAATGCTCGGCCTCACGTCGCAAAGGTGGTCAAAAAATTGGATTGATACTTGCATCGACTCGAAAGATGAGGAGTTCTTTCGTCACGGAATACGCATGCTGCCAGAAAGATGGTCAAAAGTAGAAGCTAGCGACGGCCAATATTTTGAATAACATTTTTGTAACCGTTTTTATACAATAAAGCCTTAAAAGCTGAATCGAAGAAGGCTCTGATGGTCATCACGACATAGAATTTGTGCTATGATGACTGGAAAATTCGTTGGCATAAGTGTATTGCAGCGGGAGGGGATTCCCTTGAACGAGATGAAATGGACAAAATTCACTTTTCAATTTGATCACAGTAGTATTTCCTTATAACGGTTTTTACATATGTACATACGTGGTTCGTATTTGCATTCGTAAACATACAGAAAGAATATATATGTACATGCATATGTATGTTTTTCCTGTGTAAGCTTGGTTTATTTTGCATGTCGGTCTGTGCGCAAGAAATAAATTTTAAAAACTTGAAAATAAGATGAAAATTATTTTTTTTTTTTGTGGCTCAGTGGAAATAATGTATAACTATTTACTTTTTTGAACTCTCCCTCAGTTCCCCTCCAGTGGATCCGCCCCTGGTTGTCAAACAGCCACTCTACCTACTTACCCTACCCTATGTTAATAAGATAACAAAAGTGATTGTAATCCTTTCAGCCTTTCGTCGAATATGTTATGCTGAAATCGTTGGCAATATGTTGAAACAGATTAATAAAGTTGAATTCCGGTTGACTGCTTATCTGTCCGTCTATCTTACTCAAGTAACTTATTTTAATTATACTTGGTACACGTGTCCTTGGCATCATCTCGGAGTTGTAGATAGGCATAATTGGACCGCTACCACGCTACACAAAATATCGTTAATTGAACGCCCTAACTTAGCCCAAATTTAAGATATAAAACTGTTATTTAACACAATGATTGCAGTAGCGAATGTCAGCTTAGGTTTAAAAAATGAGCTTGACCACCTCCTTCTAATAAGTACATATTATATACATATCTTACAAACGACTAAAGAATAACTGACCAAATTCTCTCAAAACAAAATTCAAAAAATTGGATATAAATTACTATAAGTGATCGTAAAATATTAGTTAAAATAACAACCCAACGATTACCCTCCCACCGGACAACCGACGCAAAGGGCGAGATGCGCATACGGGAGGAATTAGCCAAGCCAAATGTTAGTTTTTCTAAGTATAGAAAAAAAAAATAGAAAATAGAAGCAATATGGATAACGAAAACTGAACATAAATATTTTTTTATGGATAGTAGTACTCAATTTGTAAGTTTAGAGTGAGAAGTTAATCAGGTGGAAACGGTGTATTAACAAGTAAGGAAGGGCTAAGTTCGGGTGTCACCGAACATTTTATACTCTCGCATGATAAAGTGATAATCGAGATTTCATTATACGTCATTTACATATTTTTGAAATACCGTATTTTTGTAAAGTTTTATTCCGCTATCATCATTGGTTCCTAATGTATATACTTGTATTATACAGAAAAGGCATCAGATGGAATTCAAAATAGCGTTATATCGGAAGAAAACACGGTTGTGAACCGGTTTCACCCATATTTCGTACATGTCATCAGGGTGTTAAGGAAATATTATATACCGAATTTCATTGAAATCGGTGTAGTAGTTCCTGAGATATGATTTTTGGCCCATAAGTGGGCGAGGCCACGCCCATTTTCAATTTTTAAAAAAAGCCTGGGTGCAGCTTCCTTCTGCAATTTCTTCCGTAAAATTTATTTTTTCTGACGTTTTTTGTTAGTCGGTTAACGCACGTTTAGTGATTTTCAACATAACCTTTGTATGGGAGGTGGGCGTGGTTATTATCCGATTTCTTCCATTTTTGAACTGTATATGTATATGGAAATGCCTGAAGAAAACGACTCTGTAGAGTTTGGTTGACATAGCTGTAGTACTTTCCGTGATATGTACAAAAAACTTAGTAGGGGCGGGCCACGCCCACTTTTCCAAAAAAATTGCGACCAAATATGCCCCTCCCTAATGTGATCCTTTTTTCTGAATTTCACTTTAATATCTTTATTTATGGCTTAGTTATGACACTTTATAGGTTTTCGGTTTCCGCCATTTTGTGGGCGTGGCAGTGGGCCGATTTTGCCCATCTTCGAACTTAACCTTCTTATGGAACCAAGGAATACGTGTACCAAGTTTCATCATGATATCTCAATTTTTACTCAAGTTTCAGCTTGCACGGACGGACGGACGGACAGACAGACATCCGGATTTCGACTCTACTCGTCGCCCTGATCACTTTGGTATATATAACGCTATATCTGACTCTTTTAGTTTTAAGACTTACAAACAACCGTTATGTGAACAAAACTATAATACTCTCCTTAGCAACATTGTTGCGAGAGTATAAAAATAACTTATTTAGAAGCAAAGGAAGTGCCCGATGAAATAAGAAATATTCATCATATTGGAATTAAATACAAAGTTACAATTCAAATATGCAATCTTATGACCAACAATTTTTGAAATCCAACCAAAACTGTTCAAATCCTAGGTACCGAATATGTGGACCCCTATAGTTGACTTTTGACTAAAATATCGGTCAATGTGTGAGATATATATACACTGCTCGTCGTAGGTTAGACGCACCAACGTTTTTGTTTTAAATAAATTATTATATTAATTAATAAATAAATATTATTAATCATGCTTGTTCTTATTGTCCAAAATGCTTTTCTTATTCGAATCTTGTCCGAAGATTCCAGAAATGTCTATGGAAATCACGTGCGTTTGCGGTTGGTTATTGAAGTAGACGCACTATACATTTCTTTGTCTTGCGTAAACAAGTGCACTTTTTATACCCTGAACAGGGTTTATTAAGTTTGTCACGAAGTTTGTAACACCCAGAAGGAAGCGTCGGAGACCCTATAAAGTATATATATAATTGATCAGTATGTTGAGCTGAGCCGATTTAGCCATGTCCGTCTGTCTGTCTGTCCGTCCGTCCGTCCGTCTGTCTGTATATATACGAACTAGTCCCTCAGTTTTTAAGATATCGTTTTCAAATTTTGCAAACGTCATTTTCTCTTTAAGAAGCTGCTCATTTGTCGGATCGGTCGATATCGGACCACTGTAGCATAAAGTTGCCATACAAACTGAATGATCGGAATCAAGTTCTTGTATGGAAAACTTTCACATTTGACAACGTATCCTCACAAAAGTTGGCACAGGTTATTTTCGAAGACAATTACGTAATATCGAAAGAAATTGTTCAGATCGGCTCATTATAGCATATAGCTGCCATACAAACCGAACGATCGGAATCAAGGGTTTGTATGGAAAACTTTCGCATTTGACGTGGTATCTTCACGAAATTTGACATGGATTACTGCTTAAGGTAATAACATAATCTCCGAAAAAATTGTTCAGATCGGATTACTATAGCATATAGCTTCCATACAAACTGGACACATATGTAGTTACTAAAAGAAATACACCTTTGAAGGGTATATTAGCTTCGGTGCAGCCGAAGTTAACGTTATTTCTTGTTTCTATTGAGAACGGACTAAAAATAAACAAATAAATTGTTTCGAAGTATATTTAGTAAAAATGGAAAATCTACTATTCTGAGCTTATTGCAAGGTGGAAAATTAGACTATTTATTAGACTATTTAAATTTAGACCAAGGACTATTCAATCGAGACATTGCCAAACAGATAAAATGCAGCACCAGGGCCGTTGATAGATATTTAAAAGATTCAGAAGCATATGGAAAACACTTTAAAAGAAAAAATAAGCACTGTCTGAACAACCGGTACGCAAAATTGTTAAAATTACTTCAAATTCGACTAAGTTTGCAGCTAAGATTAAGGAATTAGCCGGAGTAAAAGCAACCTTTCAACTGTTCAGTGTACAATCAGAAATGCTGAACACCCAAAGCGATTACAAATCAAGAAAAAACCTCCTCTGAATTAACTACGGCACTAGACTTAATGATTGGCGTTCAGTTGTCTTTACAGATAAAAAACGTTTTAATTTTAATGGCGCGGATGGCTTTCAATACTATTATCACGATCTGCGGAAAGATGACCTATATTTAAGTCGCCACCACAGCCGAGAAGGTGGAGTCATGTTGTGGGGTGCCATCACGTTTTATGGAACAATTGACTTGATTTTTATCGATCAAAACATGAACGGCGATCGCTTCAAAACATTGTTGGAGTGCGTATTTTTAAAATTAAGTTATCTCTTTGGACCAATTCCTTGGATTTTTCAACAAGGCAATGCTCTTATTCGTAACGCTCGAGTAGTAAAGTCGTTTATTTCGAGTCATGACCTGACCATTATATTCTCCAGATCTTAACGTAAATGAAAATTTTTGGGCTGGCTAACAGGGAAGGTATACGAAGGAGGAAATCAATACGAAGATAAGACAACATTAACTGCAGCTATTAAACGTGCATGGAGCGAGATTTCTTTGACCTACATACTACTAACAAAGGAGGAAGTATTCATTACTGAAATTATTATTTTTTTTTTCTAATAAATTTAAGTTAAAAAAAAAATAATTTTCATATAAGAAAATTAAAAGCCTAACTGCATCTATTCTAATGACCAAGGAAACGGCATCCTTTTTTGAGTAGTTTTAAGAAAATGTTTGAACAACGTAATTTTGATGCGTGCGTCTAACCTTATGACCAGCAGTGCAAATTTGAGATTCCGACAGAACCTTTTCTTTCAATAATAATTTGTGTCAAAAATGAGTTGAACCGGGTCAATACTTATCTGAACTTCATATAACTAAAATAAAAATTTTTTAGTTTCCAGATGACTTTGAACCGCATATATCGGTCAGTATTTGAGTTATTTCAATGATAATTATAGAGGGTGTTTTACTAATAACAGTGTATCTTTGTGCCTAAAAGAGTTAAAATAAGGCGAAAATTTGACGGAGCCGCCATATAACTCATACAGAGATTTTCTAACTTCCGGCTGACTTTACTCCATATTGTGAGGTACATTAACCCCTTGACGTATTTCCACGAGTCTGACCCGTGGTGTGTAGAAGTGTACATTTAATGAAAAGAGAATTGAAACTTTCCCGTTATTTTCAGTTAATAATGTAAACAAAAAACATTGTTGAAGTTGAATGCATTATCTACTACAGATCAGTTGTGTAACTATCCATATTTTTTGTTACGCATTAAAATTAAATCTCAGTATTTTATTTCTTGTAAATTTGTAGAATTAATTAGATGAGGGGAATATCAGTTTACGGAGGAAGGGCATAAAAAGCTGCGAAAAAAATCAATTACATTCTTCCGTAACTTAATGTTTGTATACAAATTAAAGAGCCGATGTTTACTTCATATCGGAATTCTACAGTTGTGTGAACAAAAAGAGGTAAACATAATTTGCAGGTTTTAGAGTTTCTCATTAATATTTGTTTTTATTTAACTTTGCATTGTGGGAAATTGTAATCACTGGTAGGAAAAAATTATATGAATTATACTTGTATCTAAAAACAATTTTATTTAATAAGAAAATAGCACAATTTAAAATTTTGCAACACCTTATGGTTGTTCCTATTTTGTTCACACCACTGTACATGTGATAGAACAGTTAACGGCGGTGATGCCAGTTGTAAAAATTAATTTTAGCTACAATTGGAAAAATTTAATATAAAATTAAAGATCTAAGTTACCTCTGGAAAAGTATTAAAATAATAATTCGCGCTATAGAAAGGGAACATATTTTTTCAAAAAAAAAAAGAAATCATCAAGTAAAAATATATTTGCGCGGTATGGCATTATTGATTGAGAGTGGCTAATCACACAAATAGAATACAAACGATAGTGGCAGAAACAGCGAATTCTAGAAGTTCTTTGATATTCCATTTTTAACAGCGAAAAATGTGTACAAATACAGCTCCCTCAATATATGTATGTATGCATGCTCCTTATGAGATTCCCAACCACAGCATTGTGATATTTTCATGCTTCAACTTTTGCTTTGAACCAGGCAATCGCAATGTATGCAAATATGTATGCTTTTTCGTTTCGCCGTCGGCATTTCCGTATTGGCATGTAAAAATAAGTATATGAGTATAAATTTGAATGAATGTATGCATAGTAATATTTATAGCCAATTTGGACTTGCATATTTAGTAGTTTTATTTGATTTTTACATAATATACTATACTAATAAATATTTTTGTATCATGTTTCTTACTAAAGAAATTGAATTTATCACAACAATATACATAATTATAAATACATCGTCTATAATATTAATCTTATGTATCTGCACATGCTCATATGAATGTACATATGTATACTTGTACGCATGTGCGCGTTCAGAAATTCAAATCATGGTTTTATCACTTATCAATATATTACATGTGCGCGCATTGATTTTGACGAAACTTTATAATATCATAATATAGACCAAAATAAGAATATCTGTAAACTTTTTAGTGGTCAAAGTTGCTCCATTGTTTTTTGGCGCGCAAATCAAATTGATATCAAACAAAAAAATGACTATTTCTTTTATTTTTTAACGACCTCAAAATTGAGTGAAAAAAATGTTCAGTTATCCAATTTTATGTAAAAAAATCTCAGCTTTCTTTTAAAAATATTTTCAAAATCCAAAAAAAATTTCAAAATCCAAAAAAAAAAATTTTTTTCCAAAAATCCCGTTTTTTATGCTTTTCCCCCAATTTTTCAAAATTGGCTTTTTCATTCGATTCCTCCTTCAATTTTACATAAGAATCAGTGTTCAAAAGTATGGGACTCTGATCCCATGAACAACAAAAGAAAATGCAAAGTTGTCGCTATACGGCGCATATTTTTATGAATGAAGACACTGATTTCTTCATTAATTCAAGACTAAGAATACAATTTACATATTTACCTCCTTCACACAACCTTCTAAGCGAACAGACTTTGACCCATTTAATGATGAATTCCAGATTTAACTGTTGATATGTATAATTAAGTAATATTTGTAACTAGTAATAACCCCCGATAATCGGGGGACTCCGTTATTTAAAATGAAAAAAGTAAAAAAAAATTTTTTATAAAAACTCAATTTATTCAAGTACTTCATGGAAAACTACATTCGTAGTGGGTTTATTTTGGTCGTAAGTCTTAACTTTGATATCTTGAGAAGATCGTACTCGACTCAATGCGACATTCAGCTGGCCATGCGTAAAACAATCCTCCTTGAGGAAAACACCAACTCTTGCTAGATTCTGCCCTTGAGATTTCTTTATTGTTATTGCGAATGCTACAATTATTGGAAATTGGCGACGCTTTAAAATAAAAGGAAGTGTTGATTCGCTGGGCTGTAAATTTATACGGGGCAATAAAATTTGTTTCCCTTGTGATTCACCGGTTAAAATTTCGACCTCCAAACAATTACAATGTAGTGCTTTTACTATCAAGCGAGTCCCATTGACCAACCCTTCATATGTATTAAGATTGCGGATTAACATCACAACTGTTCCAACCTTAAGCCTTAACTCATGAGGCGCTACTCCACTGAAATTAAGGGAGTTTAGAAATTCTGTAGGGAATCCGACATGCTCTTGAGGATCTTCAGAAACGACACTATCCACGCTATAATATACCCTTTCTTCACCGGGCAACATATTTACTATTTCGCTATTTATTATCGTACAGTGATCATTTTTTGGACACAAAATTGTCCGATCCTTCAAATGGTTTTGACTAATAACACCAGACTTAGGCTGAAATACCCAATCCACTAAATTTTCATTTAGCAAAATGATCTCTTCTGGTATATTGATTTTCGACTCTGGAGAGAGCTCTCGACCTTCTCCAACACGCAAAAGAAACTGTTAACTGTATAAGGATTCTTTAGAACGCATATTCGTTGAGAGTTTGAGATACCTAAAAAATTTCCAAAGTGAGCACCGTTTCAAACAATTACCAACTATAGCGGCGCGTGAGCTATTGGACACCACAGGAAGAACTTGCCTGAAATCACCACCTAATAAAATAACCTTTCCACCAAAAGGTATTTCATTTTGGTGAATATCACGTAATAATCGATCTAAGCAAAAGTAGCATGCTAATTCGGCGAGCATTACGATTTTCTTCTCTGGCCCTCTGTTCCTCTTCGTGTTCAACCTGCGCCATATGCTTATACTCATTTGCCAAGGGGTTAACATTTGAAAGCATTTTGGGGATTTCTCTCAGCAAATACCTATCGCAGTTTGAATTATGTTGTGCCCTTATATCAGTTGCTTGATCCGTGTCAAGAATAAACAGCTGGGCGTAGGAGGATTCTAAAGGATGATCTGCATGCAATGGACCTACCCTATTATATATTGATCCATGTATTCGGAAGCAATATGGTCCGCGCCCTGTAGGCTCCGCAATTTTCGCTTCGAATGATGCAAAAGCAAACGAACTACTTAGCTGCTGAATATTCTCCAAATAGTGTCCCCGCCAAGAGCTCAAATCATTTTCTAACACAGCTTTAAAAAACTCAGGTACACATAATTCTACGTACGTTCTCCGTAATAACTACGGAGTTTAGGGCAGCTTTGAAATAACTTTCCATAGATCCTGCATGACTACGGCTCCAATAAAACAGGTCAATTCATATACATACATACATTAACAATTAAAAATTCCTTTTTATCTATAACATTCACCTCTTCTCTTCGACCTGTTAAACTCCTTTTTCGTCTAATTCGCCTTTTGTTTGGCATTTTATTTTCAATTATTAATCTGAATCTGAACTGAAATTCGATGTAGTATGTATGTATTCGCTGGTAATAGCCGCCTTGGCTTTTGGAAGAAAACTGAACTGACTCAAAGCTTACCTAACGCAATAACACTTCTAATCAAAATAACGCCCACAACAATATTTCTGTTAGATTTTGCACTTGCGTCTTCGCCAATACATATGTATTTACATACATATGTTTGTAATGTAATACATTGCGAATTTTCAAGTGAAGTGGTTGTGTTTTTGGTGCGGTCCTGGGGTTTTGTCAAAAATTGTCATGCCAAAGCTGATATAGAGGGAAACCTATCCAAAAGGATTATGGTAAAGAAGCTTCTGAAGTCAGCCATTGGTCGCAGTAAAAAGAAGTGTTTTGAAAAATTCTGTGAGGAAGCAAACGAAGACCCCTGGGGAACAGCATATAAAATATGTATGTCAAAATTCAAAAACAAGGCACAACAGCCCAAAAGTGCATCCTTCATGAGAAATATCGTCGAAACTGTGTTTCCAAAACACGACAGTATTTCTTATGCTAAGCCTCGAACCGAAGTCATAGAGCCACCACTGCTGGTTAGTGAAGAAGAAATATTGGCCATAGCCGGAAAAATTAAAAGCAGCAAAGCGCCTGGATTAGATGGCATTCGAAACATAGCCCTAAAAGAAGCCATGACTCTGAAACCCAAATTATTCATGAAAATGTAAAATGCGTGCTTAAAAGAAGGAATATTTCCCGACCCATGGAAAGTCCAGCGATTGGTTCTACTTCCTAAACCAAAAAAGCCTCCGGAGGAACCATCTTCATATCGACCTCTATGTATGCTTGACACTATCGGCAAAGTATATGAAACCGCTTGCAGTTAGTAATCCAGAAAGCCGGCGGATTATCAGAAAGACAATACGGCTTTATGAAAAAGAGGTCCACCATTGACGCACTATACGATGTCGTTGACACAGCGAAATGCGCAGTAAGTGGCAAGCGATAGAAAGGAGGAACAAAAAAATATTGTGCGCTGATCACCCTGGATGTGAAAAATGCCTTTAACTCAGCAAAGTGGACAAACATAATCAAAGCTCTAGATGAAATACGTGCTCCTCAATATCTTATGGAAATTGTCATAAGTTATTTCGAAAACAGGCGACTGTTATTTGATACAGATGAAGGCACAAAGAGCTACTCTATCTCGAGTGGAGTACCGCAAGGCTCGGTACTAGGCCCCCTTTTATGGAACATAATGTATGATGGGGTGCTAAGGAGACACCAACCGAAAGATATTAAATTAGTTGCATACGCAGACGACCTTATTGTGGTAGCAGTTGCCAAACACCTCAATGACCTCCGGAGCAAATGCAACGAGTGCATTAACGGTCTGCGCCAATGGTTCTCCTTAATGAGTTTAGAACTGGCGGAGCAAAAGGCTGAAGTCTTGCTCATAAGCACAAGAAAAGTGGAGGAAAGTATATCTCTCACCATAGGGGAATGCCAGATTCATTCACAGCCACACCTAAAATATTTGGGAGTAATAGTAGACTCAAGGCTCAAATTTAAGGACCACTTAGAATACACTGCAGGTAAAGCGAACAAAATCCTGAATGCCTGGCAAATAAAGGCTGCGTGCGTTCCACCCGGCGTTTTTTACTAGCAAAGGTAATGAGATCGGTTGTATTACATGCGGCTTCAATATGGATCCAGGCGCTAGGCATCAAAGCATATGCCAGACAAATAAACACAGTGCACAGGCTGTCGGCACTAAGAGTTATCAGTGCTTTCCGAACAATTTCAAGCGAGGCTGCTGAAGTAATAGCCAGTATGATGCCCATTGACATCCAGGGTGACGAATACGAGCGAGTGTACAAATTATCAGGGCCAACTACAGAAGCCAAAAGAAGAGAGAGAGTGAAAAGCTTAACAATATGGCAGCAGCGGTGGGAAACCTCACTTAAAGGACGGTGGACCTACAGACTCATACCGAATGTCCATTCCTGGATCGACAGACGACATGGGGACCTGGATTTCTACCTAACCCAAATATTAAGTGGACATGGATGCTTTAGAAGCTATCTATACAGATTCCAGCACGACATTAGTCCGAATTGTTCGTCGTGTTCAGAGTGCTGTGAATACTCTGAGCATGTTTTCTTTTATTACCCGCGCTTTACAAGTGCAAGGGAAAAACTTAAAACTACATTAGGTGGTAGTTTTACGGTGGAAATTTTGACGACACTCATGTGTCAGTCCACTGAGAACTGGAGAGCTGTCAGCGAGGCGGCAGCCTCAATCATGACAAAATTGAGACATATAGACCAGAGTAGGCGTCCGTCAGTCCGTGCCATAGAAGAGACTTAAATGTTTTATCACTCCCACGAAGTAATACTTAATCAGGTGGTTCCGTGGGAGAGTCTGGAGTTGGGAGTAGGTTAGGTTTAGCGGATTAAAGTTCCGCACTCCGGCTTTTGATGCTTCCCCCTACTTAAAAAAAAAAAAAAACATATGTTTGTAAGTATGTATGTGTGAATATAAAACAAAGTAGAGTGCGCATGTCAAAGCGCAGTGTTCCTTAGCTCGTACATACATATTCGTGCAACATAGAAGAGAGCGCATGTCAAATCGTAGATAGCGCCTTAGCGCATGCATATGTATGTATGTACCAGTGCACATGCCAAAGCAAACATTTTTAATACTCGTCATTCTCTTATTGTCATAGATAACTTGATTAGAATCTCTTTTCTTGCTCTCTCGCTTGCAGCTGATCTGTTTTCTGAGCTGGCAACAAAACACAATCAGGGTGCCGTCAACCAGCAGTTAGTGAAAAAGGCGGGATGCCAGAAAAGCAGCGCTATAATTACTTGACGAAATTACTGTGAAATGAAACTGTGCGAACATATTTTGGCAAAATAAATGTTTATGTAAATTAATTAATGATTTTGCATTTTAGCATTTCCATATATATGTATGTATGCATTTTCAAAGTGTTTAATTTAGTGTTTTGTATAATTTATTAAATACCCAAGTTAATATTTTTCAGCAGTGGCATCATTGGCAAATGTTATAAAAAATGCGAGTTTTGACAGCTCTCTCTCGAACCAAATAGTCTCGTATCAAGTTATCTATGCTTATTGTCATTTTGCTACCGAGCAGACAACATTGTTGTTGTTGACAGAAACATTTTTAATTATTCATTCTCTTACATATATGCTCTTTTCTGTAGAAGCGCTGCTTATATTAGCTTAATGTAAAAATTGAAAAACTTTAAACGCAAATATGTATATCAAAAGTGGTTCAATGAATTTAAAATCTGTAAAATTTGTGCAAAGTTTCAGATCGCACACTTTAATTTGATGTATTATTTGTCTCTGTACGTTTTGTAGATCTCTGGAAATAAGCGCCTTGTCTTAGAATAATATATAGATTAACAAAATGTCTTTTAAGGATATATTCCCTATTATCTTTAAAAGACTTGGAACATAAGAGGCATTGCATGGCACCAAAGGCTTTTAGAATCATAAAATATTTCTCGCAG
Organism: Bactrocera neohumeralis; assembly: GCF_024586455.1. Taxonomy (NCBI): domain Eukaryota; kingdom Metazoa; phylum Arthropoda; class Insecta; order Diptera; family Tephritidae; genus Bactrocera; species Bactrocera neohumeralis. Next base: position 127,756 of record NW_026089805.1, on the reverse strand, counting down.
GGCATATTTGGTTTTGCGCTATAGTCTTGCGTGATGTTAATTCGTTGCTGGCTCGACAACGACTGAACGATAGAGCGTAAGCGTACGTGTGAAGCAGTGGTCGGCATTTCATAGCAAAATTTTGCAAACTAACTTCCAGCAACGAATTAACATCACCCAAAACTATAGCGCAGAACCAAATATGCCCTGCGAGAAATATTTTATGATTTTAAATGCCTTTTGTGCCATGCAATGCCTTTATGTTCCAAGTCTTTTAAAGATAATAGGGAATATATCCTTAAAAGACATTTTGTTAATTTTCATTATATTCTTAATCTATATATATAAAAATAAGTGGCAATTTAATGGTACGCTATAGCTCAAGAACCACTTAACGAATCACCTCCAAATTTTTAGGGTACCTTCGGGCCTATGAGTAGATGGTTTCTGTGAAGTTTGCATTGCATTGGACAAGTGGTTTCAAAGATATATGGTCTGTTCTGAAATGCACCATGTTGCGCAAACTGCTTTTGCCCGACCAGCAGCACTGCAAAATGTAAGTATTAGAAAAAAGTCGCCGCTCAGCTAGCTAGCAAGAATGATGCATAACGAGGCATCTCGACAGGATAGAATATATAGAATACGAACTGTCAAATCTATAACTATTGCCATTGCCAAATCTGTATGTGGGCATTTGCTATCATGATATAATCATTTGCGCAAAGGCGTAGGGTAGGTAGGTTCGAGCTGATGTAGCCCATGCTTTGAGCTCTTGAAAAATTTATTTTATCATTTGCGAAATGCCGTCGGGTAGGTAGCTGATGTAGCGCACGTTTTGAGCTTTTGAGCTGTTGAACTCTTTAAATCTTTTATGTGGAAAATAAAAAAGGATAAAGATCCTTTTGTTTACAAATGTATTTCTGGGAAAAATAAAATAAAGATAAAGATCCTTTTGTTTGCAAATGTATTTCTGGGAAAAATAAAATAATAACAAAGGATAAAGATCCTTTTTTTTACAAATGTATTTTTGAGAAAAATAAGAATTCATATATTTGGGCTAATAATTGTGGCATAAATTTAATATACCAATTAAAATAATAATGTTTAAATGATCAATCATATTCGGTTCTAAAGCTAAAGCAAAAAAAAGGATAAAGATCCTTTTGTTTACAAATGTATTTCTGGGAAAAATAAAATAAAGATAAAGATCCTTTTGTTTGCAAATGTATTTCTGGGAAAAATAAAATAATAACAAAGTATAAATATCCTTTTTTTTACAAATGTATTTTTGGGAAAAAAAAGAATTCATATATTTGGGCTAATAATTGTGGCATAAATTTAATATACCAATTAATTAATTAATTATTATTAATTTTCCTGGTGGTACGGGAAAAACATTTGTCATATCACTGATTTTGGCTGCCATTCGATCGCAAAACAAAATTGCACTGGCACTAGCTTCGTCTGGAATTGCGGCGACTTTATTGGATGGTGGACGAACAGCACACTCCGCATTAAAATTGCCATTGAATGTACACGTGCTTGAAAACCCCACGTGCAATATTTCAAGGAATTCTGCAATGGCAAAAGTTTTGCGGCAAACAGACATCATTTTATTGGATGAATGTACGATGACTCATAAAAAATCGCTAGAAGCACTTGATCGGACATTGAAAGATATACGTGGCAATGCTGGAATATTTGGTGGTGCATTAATTTTGTTGTCCGGCGATTTTCGCCAAACATTACCAGTGATTCCAAGATCAACACCGGCGGATGAGATCAACGCATGCTTAAAGTCATCGATGTTGTGGCGACATGTTCAAACTATGACACTGAATATTAACATGCGTGTTCAGTTGAACAATGATCCATCTGCATATCACTTTTCAAAACAATTGTTGGACATCGGCAATGGTAAAATTCAAAGCACCAACGGATTTATAACGTTGCCAAACAATTGTTGCACCATTGTTGAATCTCATGATGAACTAATTGATCGCGTCTTTCCAAACATTGTTGGAAATATTATGAATCATACTTGGTTAAGAGAACGCGCAATACTGGCACCAAAAAATGTTAATGTAAATGACATTAATTTTGAGATTCAAGAAAAATTGCCAGGTGTCGTAACATCATATAAATCATTCGACAGCGCAATGAATCAAGATGATGCAGTAAATTATCCAATTGAATTTTTGAATTCTTTGGAACCGCCTGGTATGCCGCCTCATTGCTTGAATTTAAAGATCGGCTCATCCATCATTTTGTTACGTAATTTAAATGCACCAAAGCTTTGCAATGGAACACGACTTGCAGTAAAAAAACTTATGTTAAATTTGATTGAAGCCACAATATTGACTGGCACAGCGAAAGGTGATGTTGTGCTTTCGAATTTAAGCGCTTGCAATTTCCAGTGCGCCTGGCATTTGCAATGTCGATAAATAAAGCACAAGGGCAAACGCTTAAAGTGTGCGGTTTGAATTTGATAGAGCCGTGTTTTTCGCATGGCCAGTTCTACGTGGCATGCTCAAGAGTGGGAATGCCACATTGCTTATTCATCTTTACTACAGATGGAAAAACCAAAAATATTGTTTATCCTAATGTATTGGCTTAAGAAAGAAAAATATTAAATAAAACAGATTTTTCGAACTTTCACAACAAAAAAAATTATACTTCACCAACACAACAAAAATCGAATGAAATGACTTAAGAAATTTTTTTTTTGAAATAAAACAAATATTTTGAAATTTCACATTAAAATAGAAATGCTAGAAGTTTCCATTATAGTGTTGCATGGGTGTAGCAACGCACACCGGGCCCCGCTAGTTATTTATAAAATTTGCTTAATTTTAGTTCCAATTTCTCACTGGGCTACTTTTTTTCGTGCTCACCAACACAGTGACAGATCCTCTCATGCCGACCACTGGTGTGAAGTTAGTTTATAAAATTTTGCTATGAAATGCCGACCACAGCCGAGTAGACAACATTGTTGTTGGTAGCTTTCGCACTTGCGCCTTCGCGTATGTGGGTATGTGTGTAACGAAAGCAAATGACAGAAACATTTGTAATTATTCATTCTCTTACATACACATATGCTCTTTTCTGTAGAAGCGCTGCTAATATTAGCTTAATGTAAAAATTGAAGAACTTTAAACCCAAATACATCAAAAGTGGTTCAATGAATTTAAAATCTGTAAAATTTGTGCAAAGTTTCAGATCGCACACTTAAATTTGATGTATTATTTGTCTCTGTACGTTTTGTAGAATAATATATAGATATTACATAAATATTTAATTAATATAATTTTAATTAATATATGTTTTTTAAGTTAAATATTTATATACATACATATGTATGTATTTATTTACTTTAGGCATTTGAAGTTTTGATGAAATCTTAAGTCATATGCATATAATTATGTCTACATGTAAACAGATTAGAAAAAACCATGCGCATAATGCTCACATATTCACATATGTATGTAATTTTGTGTTCATGTAAACAAATTTGAAAGAATCATTCGCATTATGTTTGTAAATTTGTATACACACAACTTTGTATGTAAATACATATATACACCCATTGTTCATATAAATAATTTTTTTTTTAATTTTTAATAAAATATTCCATTCATTGGTTTCTTATTTGTGTTCTTTATTACTAAAAATTATAAAAACCATAAAATTTAAAAAAATTTGCTCACATTTCCATAAATTTGTCTAATACGATTGGTAGTAATTTGCGTTCGAACGACGATTCGAACGAACGGATACGTTTATATACTCGTTCACGTTTGTCATCATGCCAGATTACGATAGAAGCGTTAGGGTCACGTATATAAGCGCTACGATCACGTATGTCATAATACGAAATACAGACTTTCACGTGACGAGTGACACGTTCACGAATGTAACGATTCGACCCCAGTATACACATATAAATATGTCGCCCGCAAAAACAATCGTCTCAAACATCATCATACATACTTATATGCGTACACATGTAAATATGTGCGTATGACATTCCCACACAAATAATGCATACACAACATACATACTTATATGCGTTCATATGTAGATATGTCATCCGCAAAAATTACAAATATTGTTCTACAAAAACAACAATCGTCTAAGGCTACGTTTATGACCGAGCGGATTGGCGTCGCGCGATGCGATGAAAATCGCTACTAGCGATCAAATACATAAATCCATACGGAGGTGTTTATCGTGCAGCGATTCAGCGAAAAGCGGTTTCAGCGAAAATGGAGCGACTGCTAGCGACGAAAATCGAAAAGCGATCAAAATTTTTGATTCAGTTGAGCGAATTGCGTTAACAGTGTTGCCAACTTAGTGGATTTTCCACTAGATCTGGTGGTTTAGGCATGCCTTACAGCGAGATTTTTTTGGTTTTAGTGGCTAGTGGATTTTATAGTGCATTAGATTGTTCCAGTTAGTGGTAATTTACGGATTTAACCGCTAGTGTGATTCATAAAATGCTCTGTATACGTTATAGTTAAAAAAAGTTTAGGATGTAGGCAACATTGCTCAAATTAAATCTGTCGGGTCGGGGATTCCCCGATTATTGTCTACAAACTTCTTGAATAAACGATTATGAACGTTCTTTGTACGGTCATTGGGTTATATTAAGTTTGATTTGATTCGCGAAAAGTACCTCCTATTGGTTATTTTATTTAAAAATGTACTCAGTCAGACCAGTTGATCAGTTCAGTTCAGTGAGTAAAGTAAACTAAACCAACAGTACAGTACAGTTTGCAATTGTTTTGATAGAGGATACGTACTTCTTAATCTTACTTGAATGAAAACTGGGGCCCTATTCTGTATCTCTATTCGAAAATGTATTCTATTCGAAATTCGGATCTACTTTATAATTATCCGAAAGTTGTACCACCTTGTGCCAGAATAAATACGTACAATTTTCGTTTTTGCTTTCTACAACTCAAAAACTAACGAATATTTTATTCGAAAATTGGCTTGAAAATCCGAAAATCAAGTTACAGAATATAAAAAATCCGAATTCGAGTAAATTTTTTTTCGAATCGAGTTACAGAATAGGCCCCCTGATTGCATTGTAGGTATTTAATTAATTATGCCTAAGCCACAGTACACCCAAAAGTTTCGTGATTTTTGGTTACGTGTACCAGAACTGAAGGTCTGGTTGCAAGTAGTGGAAAGCACTGCCGGTCCAGTAGCAAAGTGTAAATTATGTGGTACATTATTAAGAAATCATTTTGGAGATTTAAAGAATCATGGATTATCTAAAAAGCACCTGCATAATTCAAAGGTACGTAAATTTTATACGAATTCAGCTTTATGTTAAGTGTATACAGGAAAGACCTTTGCAGGCGAATATTAATTATTGAAGTAGCAAGCATGGGAAAAAAAAAGAAAAAGCCAGGCTAACATTATATACAGCGGTACATACTAGCATTCGTGTAGTGGATCATTTGGAAGACGTGATTAATCACACGCACAAGGAGGATGACAAAATTCACCTGCATAGGACTAAATGTACCCAAATTATTAAAAACGTTCTAGTTCCTCATTTTTCACAAAATTTGACAGAAGATTTGAAAGATCAATCCTATAGTTTATTGATTGACGAATCAACCGTATCGCAGTTCATAAATATTCGGAAATTGTTATTATATGTACATATATTACAGCTGCACTCACAAAAAAATTATACCTACATATTTAGATATCCCAATGCTCTACGAGTGTGATGCAGACGGCATTGTTGCCGCCTTAAAAGCATCACTCGGACGATTCGGTACACCCTTAAAACATTTAATGGGCATTGGAACTGACAATGCTGCAGTCATCGTTGGAGTTAATAACGGTGTGTATGCCAAACTGAAAAGAGAACTACCGAGTCTAGTTTTGTTGCGCTGCAAAGGAGTTCTTACCCAGGAATCTCGAATTCATTATTAAAGAAACATATGATTGGTTCAGCCGTTCTTCATCAAGGCAAGCTGCCTATAAAGAACTATACAAACTAATAAACGATGGTCATGACCCTTTAAAAATTGTTCAGTCTTGCCAAAATAGGTGGCTTTCTGTAGAGTCCGCAGTTGCACGGATTTACACACAATGGCTGAATACAAAGTTAATTCTTATGATTTAACTTTAAGACAATTAATTTTAAAAATTTATCTTTTGAAACTTAGTTCAATTTTTGTTTAATTCAAAGCTCCTTTGAATTAACTTACAATTTGATTTATAATTTTCTTATAGGCCATCGATACAAAAAAAAATCGTACAATCTTATCGATAACTTTGCGCATAGATTCTAATTAGTTAATGTTTAACACGTACCTGTTATACGCTTACTCTCTACATACATACGCTAAACTGCTTCGCTCCGCTCACTCGTGTTCTCACCCGCATACACTCAGCATATATTGACTCAATTGCAAACACAGTTTATTTCGACGCTTTCGCCAACTGTACCAATGCTGCTTACTCTGCTTACTTTCTGCCAGAAAGCTCCCAGTCTATTTCGACGCTCTCGCCAACTGAAGACAATGCTGCTTACTTAAACTGCTCACTCTCTGCGTTCACAACATCTGTTTCGCCAAACACTTGCCTCTCAGTCTATTTCGACGCTCTCGTCAACTGAAGACAATGCTGCTTACTTAAACTGCTCACTCTCTGCGTTCACAAAATCTGTTTCGCCAAACACTTGCCTCTCAGGCTATTTCGACGCTCTCGCCAACTGAAGACATTGCTGCTTACTTTCGACTGCGCTTAACAACGCCGAATCGGCGTCACAACGGCTTGAGCTAACGGTGCCCTTAACGGAGACACCGGTCACGCCACGCCAAACTAAGAGTACCCGACACTGTACCCTTTTACAAAATTCTCGAACGTTCTTTATGACAACAACAAGTCTGTTTGTGCACTTTGCTTAAAAGTTAATGGTGCGCTTAATGGTCAACCCCAGTCATTTTACGCAAATATTAGAGTACCTGGCACTGTACTCTTTTACAAATTCTTCGTGCGGTCTTATAAGTTAACGGTGCCCTTAACGGTCGACACCGGTCACTTTACATGAAGTCCAAATTAACCGACACTTCTGCCACTTGCCAGAACGTTATTTATCAAAAAACAGTACAATCGAGGCCGCCCCTCGTTCACTCGAACAATCTTTTTTATAGTTCACAAAATTCGAATTTCGAATTACTCGGCACTTCTGCCACTTTCCACACGCGAAGGGATTTGCATCCCACTTATGGCACCACTTTTGTAGGACTTCTCTTTTATTTAGTGATAAAAGAAACACCTTTTAGTTCATTTAACACAGTTTATTTCATAAAAATCGTATTCAGATTAAGTTTTACAATTTCTTTTTCACAATCTTCGATTTTACTTTAAACACTTTCATTTATTTCACAAATCGGGTTTTCTATTTCTTTAAACAGTTTAGAACAAAAATTGATAAAATTAAGCGGGAGGAAAACGTCTGTGTCGGTCGCCTGTTAATAATCGAGTGACGCCTTTTGTAACTGTCGCTGTCGGCGTTCATTGCTGTTCGTTGAGTTCGTTTATTCAGGGTGTATGTTTAGGGTTGCATGCGTGCGCAGGTCAGGTCATTATTCGTTGAGTCCGTTCAGTCAGGGTGTACGTTTAGAGTTGCATGCGTGCGCAGATCATGGTTGCAATCCCACATACATATTTGAATTAAATTTATTAAAGTATACATTATTTGGTCTCTTATCGTTTGGTCGATTGCGGTGAGGCGGTTCGCTACACCGGTGCCCATTTCTTGTGTGTGATAAGAATCGCAATTTTGAGGGTCGTAACTTATTGTAAATTTTATGCAGATTTTCTGTAATGTCTCACAAACGTTAGTAAATCTTCCACTTTTGTGGGGTGATACCTTTCCCTCTTGCCATATCCTAAAATTCTCCACCGTCTTTTTAAGATTCAAATGCTTTGTTCAACAATAAGCTACAAAGAAAATTTTGTTAATGAGGATTTTTTTATACCTTTTTTTTATACCTACGCTATTGCTACGATCTCTTAGCTATCTCCGCACTATTTTTTTATCCCCATCACTTTCACTTGAGATTAAATAAAAACAACAAAGTTGGATATTTAATTAGCTTTTTTTAGTTTATTGAAAATTTCGCAAAAGTTTTGACAGTTCCACATCTATTGTGACCTAAAAATACGATCCAAAGCAATGTGGAATTTAAAAACTATTGTGAATTGAAAATACATTACGATCCGTATGCTATCGTATGTCATAATGCCAATCACTGCATACGATTGACGTATCACGTAATTTTCTTTCGTATGTTTGCCGATCCGTGCACGGATGTAACGATTCGACCCCAGATATGTATATTAGAGTGATTAAAAAATTTTTTTTTTTTTCGTTTGGTACTCGGAGAAATAGGTTCCTAGACACCTCTAAGAAAGCCTCTCCAAACATAAGCTTTTAATTGTAACGGAAAGGTCCTCCTACATACAGTTTTCTATGTTTTCTTATTATCAGACAGAAAAATTTATATCTCGCTTCCAACTACTTGAAAAAATATCTTCTTCCTTAGATTTTGTAGGAAATTGAATGCTCTACAAAAAAGGTCTACCATGATTTTTTCGTAAACCCAAACGTTTAAAAGATATTAACAGTAAAGTTTGATTATTTTTGGGAAAAGTTTTTATTTCTTATGAATTTTATAACTCGATGGAAAAAATCATTATGAATGATGAAACTCATAGGTTTTTAGAGAGGTTTTCTTAGAGGTGTGTAGGAACCTATTTTTCAGAGTACCAAACGAAAAAAAAAATTTTTTTTTTTGATCCACCTTAATATGCATTGATGTTTGACGATGAATGTCTCGTAAACGCTTAATTTAATCGAAGAATCATAAGAGACCATTTTTATAGAGCAGTAAATTTCCTGCAAAACTATGATTTTCATCATTCATAATAATTTTTTTTCATTGAGTTATAAAATTTTGTATGGTCTTTTGTATGGAGGCGATAGCGATGGTCGCACTAGATCATCTCGGATAAAAACTTGTTGGCAGGTTTTTAACCCGGAGTGGACGAATACATTTTGTTTCACGTGACAAGTGGTATCAACTGGTCGCAGATCTCGCATACTTCAACGAAGTTGTTTGACCATATCAGATTCGCTGTATGTTGGTTTTCTATCGATGAAAAATTCTGAAGGTAGTCGCAGGTTCTCGGCATAATCTAATCGGTTGGTGCTGCACCCAAGTCGTTTTTGTATGTGAATCGTAAGCTCAATAAAATAAGTGTTAAATATGAAGTCCACTGACTAGTGTTATAACATAGAAGTGCTGCTTTTAAAGTACGCTTGGGGCTGGTAAGGCGCTGTTCGAAAATGACGTGTACCCAACAGCTGTAGTAATTGTTGAATCCGAACTGACGTCCTAAGTCTGATGTGATGGCGACAGTTACAAACTCAAATCCTTGACATGTTAAATAAACAAGAAAAATTCAATATCGATCTCTGCAGTCGTTTAGATAACCTCGAAAAAATTAAAAATAAAACAAAATCTAAGTCATGAATGGTGCTCTCCGAGTTATGACATGGGATGAAAAAGGAATACTAAAGACTAAAATAAAGTGTCCGAAAATTATAACAATTAAACAACTTGAGTTAAATGTTGACACATTTACGAAAGAAATTCAACAAGCAGTTTGGGATAATACTCCGGAGACAAAGCGGAAAATTATAGGTTCAAAATACCCTAAAGAAATAAAAAATCTCCTAATTAAGAAGAGAAAGTTACGTCGGAAATGGCAACCTTAATAGCACAACAGTTGAATTAAAATGAGAAATCGCTCATATTAAAAATGAGTCAATTAATATCTATCCGCTGACAAAAAAATTATTACACACTTTAGAAAACTACAAAGTATCTGAACCGTCACCACGGTTGCACCATCTTAAGATTGCTTCCAATACATGGGCTAGAAGTGATTGTGATAAAGCCAATGCATTTTCAAAACACCTAGCTGAAACCTTTCGTCAAAATGAGAAAAGTGAATTCGCGTTCCTCAGTCGTATTCAACAGGATCGTTCAACAATCCCAGCAATCACCATTTGTGAAATTAAAAGTAAATTAAAGAGTTTAAAGTTAAGAAAGCAGCTGGTTTTGATCTAATTACAGCTTAAGTGTTTAAGCAGTTACCATCCAAAAGTTTACTGAAGTTCATCTATCTTTTCAATACAGCAATCTGTCTCACACATTTTCCAAGCCTATGGAAAGTTGACGAAGTTGTTATGGTTCCTAAGCCAGGAAAGGATCCTCTTGTAGTCTCGTCATATAGATCAATTTCACTACTTCCACAAATCTCAAAACTTTTTGAAAAATTAATTTGATACAATTTATAATCTGCGAAAAGCAGTTAATCTCATCACAACAATTCAGTTTTAGAAACAAGCATTCAACAATAGAACAAATTAGTAGAATAACATCCGAAATAGAAGAATCCATGGAGGAGGGAAATGTATGCTCAGCTGTATTCCTTGACGTTGTGCAAACGTTCGAAAAGGTGTGGCACGAAGGCCTTATGCAAAAACTAAAATCATGTCTCCCGATTGGGTATTGTGCTATTCTATAATGGTATATCACCGTGAGAATTTTCCGTGTAAAACAAGGAAATGAATTCTCCAAACAAAAATAAATTGAAGCAGGAGTTTCTCAGGGAAGTATCTTAGGTTCACTTTTATATATTACAGGACACTTACCGTTAGCACCAAATAGTATGACTGCCACTTTTGCTAATGACACCGCAAACAATGCGTCGAAAAAACAGCAGAAAGAGCTACGTTAAACCTGCAACATGCAATCAACTCTGAAGTAAGTTGGACTAAAAAATGAAGAATAAAACTAAACGGTGGTAAATTGTATCATGTAAATTTTACAAACAAAAGAATCACTTAACAACCGATAAGTATTATAGATGTCTGCATATCATATGCAAATACAGCCAAATATCTTGGAATCACGTTCGATGCTAGGTTACGTTGGAAGGAGCTTATTAAAATAAAAAGGATTGAACTTAATCTGAAATTGTCGAAAATGAAATGGCTAATTGGGCAAGGTCAAACCTGTCCATACACAACAAATTACTTCTTTATAAACAAATAATCAAGCCGGTATGATCATATGGTGCGCAACTGTGGGGATGTACCAATGATAGCAGTATTAATATTATACAACGTTTTCGAAACAAGGTGCTAAGAGGCATTGTACTGCAGAAATGCTGATATTCATTAAGACCTGAGGGTGGATACAGTCGCCAAAAAAAAAAAGGAGTCAGATAGATGCCCACTACAAAAGGCACATAATGCACATGTGAGCGAGTCTCTAGTCGATTATGTCGAAAAAAAACCACATGATTTAGCTGGAAGCTGAAATATAAAGGAATTCATTATAAACCACATATGAATGTATTAATATTATTATTAATTTCTATGTGATTTGTTTTTAAATTATCAATTTAAAATTAGTTGTAGTGATATCAAACATTTTAAAAATGTTGGTAATAAAAATTATTTTAATTCACGATTCTTGCAATTTCTTGCAGGTTCCGTATTCCCTTTTCAACAAAACATTAAAAGATTTTCACACGACCAGCTTCACTAAATCGCGATTCACGAACGAATCGATCGCTGTATAAATATCACATTATGGTGGCGTTTAGATGTTGTGTTGGGTGCGTTTAGAAATATGCTATGATAGAGTAAAGTTTGCTTAACACGATCTGAACCCGTATGCGAATATTTAGTACACTAAATATCTCGAAATGTTAGTATATGTGTTACGATTTTGCTGAATTGTTGCGATTTGGCATCATCGTAATGACAATATCCGAGGTATGAACGAATAAATGTCGTTGGGTTATTTGCTATTTTCCGCAATGTAAAAAACCCTTGTATTGTTTTTCTTTAATTATTTTTTAATGTTCAGGATGTAAAAGATTTATAGCTCACTTAGCGAGCACTGCAAAACCGCAGCCCGAATCAGCTAATACGACCTGTCTTATGAGAGCGCAATGTAAATGATTAGCCAACACCGCTTTTACCGCCACAACACAGCGAGATATATGTATAAGTTAACATGAACTGCCCTTTGTCAACAATAAAGTCCGCGCGTGGCCTGAGTCAGCGAATCCACATTCTCACGCTGGCAGCTAGCAGTTAACATAAGCAGCACTTTGTCAACAAAAAAGTCCGCGCGTGGCCTGAGTCAACGAATTCACATTCCCACGCTGACGGGTAAGGCACATCGGTAGCGGCAAACTGGCAACGCAAGCGTCGGTGTCGTATCCGCTGCAATAACTCTACAACTACTACTAACAACGAATTGCGGGACACAACAACTAAGACAAGGTGCAGGGACTTATTTAAGACATTAGCTTTAGAATGTAAGGTCAGTTTGTAACAGAGAACTCATCAGACAGCATGATCTGATTAATAAAGTGATAATAATAATAAAGAAACAAGACGGTTATTCGTAATTGGCGCCCAACTATATGGGAATAAATTAAAGTTCGATAAAAAATAGTAAAAACTATTCGGAAATAAAATGCTCGATAAAAAATAGTAAAAAAAACTATTCGGGAATAATTGTACGGACCCATCAAGGACGAGACGTCACAAAAAAAGGAATCACGGACCAAACGGGATCGAAAATTTCTACAAAAAAATAAACAATAGAATTAAGATTCAAAAATATGTAAGTAGAGTGCAAAAAATATAGTTTGTTGAATTGCTCTAATAAAAAAAGTAGCTAAAAAAGAAAACTTGTGTTAAATATAACTGTAAGCCTTTGCACGAGTTTTTGCGAAATAAATTTTGCGCAGGCCAGCTTATTGGTATCGGTTTTACTTCAAGCTCATGAGTGATCAGGACCTGGACAAAATATTTGAGAGCCTTAACGGAATAGAAGTTAGTAAGGACAGTGCAACAATTGGGATAATACAGAAAATTGGTGGACAGAATATAGAGTGGCAGACAAAAGACAAGAAATGGCGCTGGAACCAGACCAATTAAGGGCATTAGTGGAAAGTGCAGTTTGTAGTGCACTTGCCACTCAAAGAGAAAATTTCGAACAAAAGCTTGCAAGTATTAATCAACGACTAAATGACGTTAAAATCGACACACCGAACATAGAAACATATAGGGAAACAGAAATTGTACTCGGGATTAGATGTGAGGAGCCACTTGATATTGTAAAGTCCTTACCGGACTTCGACGGTAAGCAGGAGAATTATGTATCGTGGCGGCAGGCGGCACACACCGCCTACAAAGTTTTTGAAGACTATGAGGGTAGCAGCAAACATTATCAGGCTGTTGCCATCATTAGGAATAAAGTTAAAGGCCCGGCCGACATGGTTCTGGCCTCATTTAATACCGTTATAAATTTTAAGGCCATAATTAATCGACTCGATTTTAGTTATTCCGACAAACGACCAAATTACTTGATCGAACATGAGATGTCAACTCTCCGCCAAGGAAGTTTGTCACTACTACAATATTACGACGAGGTAGAGAAAAAGTTAACCCTTTTAACTAACACAACGATAATGACTTACGAAAAATCAATTGCTGCATCACTAAACGAAAAATACAGAATGGATACATTATGCGAAAGATCTACCTTCGGCTCTAGCGTTAGCACAGGAGGTGGAATCTAACCATGAGCGATACCAGTTCGCAAGCACATATGCCAGGAGCCTGGAAGACAAAGCCCAAAGGCTAAATATAGAGCAATCTAGGCAAAAAGGCACAAGTAGTAGACATCAGACAAATGACACGTATCTTGCGAAAAATCCCCATTTTAACAGAACGCGGGACTTCAACAGCAGGACTCCGCCGAAACTAGAGCCAGTACAGCCAATGGACGTTGAAACCTCGCAACGCTTCAGAGAACCTACAGCACAACAGAAAAATAGTGGATACTCATCTCGATATCCTAATAATCAAAATCAAAAATACGGACAGACAGTGAAGAGACCAAGTAATGGTTCTGCAAAATTCACAGGACCAAAACAACAACGGGTTAACTACCTGCCAAACGTAAATTCTACTTCTAATCAAGAAGATACGACGTATCATGAGGTAGCAAACTCAGAGGCCTCATCAATCGAAGACGACCTTACTGAACCTAACCAGTTAAATTTTTTAGACAGGACTCCTTGCTACCGTTCATTGAAAGAACAATTGCAGGGAGAAAACTAACATTATTGATTGATACGGGGGCATCAAGGAACTATATAAAGCCTCTAAAAGTGCTTAAGCACATAGCACCTTTCGAAAATTCTTTCTTGGTAAAGTCAATCCATGGCTTTATTCACATTAAAGAAAAATGCACGGTAAGCCTTTTCGACACAAACAGTACCTTTTTTATGCTCCCGTCTCTTTCAACGTTCGACGGAATAGTAGGTCTGGATTTGCTAACGCAAACAAACGCAACAATAGATCTAAAATAAAAAAAAATAATAACTAATAATGGCTCAGAAGAAATAAAGTTTTTAAAGTGTGCAAATGTGAATTTCCCACGAGTAGAGGACATAGCAGTCCCCGAGGTTGTAAGGGGCAAATTTCAGAAAATGGTGAAAAATTTATTACGCGTTTTTTTCTGATCCTAATGAGGCCCTACCATTTAACACAAATATTGTCGCCACTATTCGCACCGAAAGTGACGATCCGGTGTATTCTAAGCTATACCCTTATACAATGGGTGTAGCGGAATTCGTGAATACTGAAATTCGCGATTTACTAAAAAATGGTATTATCCGACCGTCTAGGTCACCATACAACAACCCAATATGGGTTGTAGATAAAAAAGGAATGGACGAACCAGGCAATGTGAAGAAACGTCTTGTAATAGACTTCAGAAAATTAAACGAAAAAACCATCGATGACAAATATCCCATCCCCAATGTAACCGTAATACTATCAAATCTAGGAAAGGCCAAGTATTTCACAACACTCGACCTAAAATCGGGCTTCCACCAAATAGCTCTCGCAGAATCCGATAGGGAAAAGACCGCTTTCTCGGTAGGCAACGGAAAATACGAATTCTGCAGGCTTCCTTTTGGTTTGAAGAATGCGCCCAGCATTTTTCAAAGAGCTATCGACGACGTATTGAGAGAACAAATAGGAAAGTCCTGTTACGTTTACGTCGATGACGTTATTATCTTTTCAGAAACCGAAGAAAAACATGTCGAGCATATCGAGTGGGTGTTAAAGAGGTTACATGAAGCTAATATGAGAATTTCGCGCGAGAAATCACAATTTTTTAAAGAAAGCGTTGAATACTTAGGCTTTGTTGTGCCTAGGGGAGGCATTAAAACGAGCCGCAGCAAAGTAGATGCTATACATAACTACGAGAAACCCGCCACTCTTTTCAATGTCAGATCCTTTCTAGGTTTAGCAAGCTACTATCGTTGCTTTATTAAGGACTTTGCGGCAATAGCAAAGCCTTTAACAGATATTTTGAAAGGAGAAAACGGCAAGGTTAGCGCCACACAATCGAAAAAGATTAAAGTGGAATTAGACGAAAAACAATCACTTGCTTTTAACAAATTGAAGGAAGTCCTTACATCGAAGGATGTTATGTTACTCTACCCAGACTTCAGGAAGCCATTTGATCTAACGACAGACGCTTCATCTTTGGGTATAGGGGCAGTACTGTCACAAGACAATAGGCCAATCACCTTTATTTCAAGGACTTTGAAAGATCGTGAGCAAAACTTCGCAACTAACGAACGCGAGTTACTTGCCATATTCTGGGCCCTAAAAAGCCTTAGCATCTATCTCTATGGCGTAAAAAATTTAAACATTTTTACAGACCGTCAGCCACTTACGTTTGCGGTTTCAGACCGAAACCCAAATGTCAAAATTAAACGCTGGAAAGCGCTTATCGACGAGCACAACGCTAAAATTTTTTTAAAAACCGGGCAAGGAAAATCATGTTGCTGACGCGCTATCACGACAGAACATCCACGCTCTAGAGGAGGATGCCCAATCAGATTTGGCTACAGTCCACAGCGAAATGTCACTATCCTATACGATAGAAGGAACTGAGAAACCATTAAATTGCTTCCGAAACCAAATCGTTTTAGACGAAGCAGACATGACTTTAAGACGGATTATTAAACAAATCCTCTGCGATTACTATTTCCCAAAGATGACAATTTTGGCGAATGAAGTTTTCGCGATTTTTAGGATCTGTGGTAAGGCCAAATACGACAGACACCCACGTAAGCAGGAACATGGTGTAGCTCCAATCCCCTCCTATACCGGGGATATGTTGCACATTGATATCTTTTCGACAGATAACAGATACTTTCTTACCTGTCTGGACAAATTCTCAAAATTTGCGGTGGTGCAGCCTATACCTTCTCGAACAATTGTGGATGTAAAGGTCCCAATCATTCAGTTAATGAATATATTTCCAAACACAAAAACAATTTATTGTGATAATGAAGCTTCTCTAAATTCTGAAACGATAACCACATTGTTGAAGAATAGTTTTGGTGTAGACATCGTAAACGCACCACCCCTTCATAGCACGTCGAACGGGCAGGTTGAACGCCTCCATAGTACACTTTTGAAGATAGCCAGATGTTTGAAACTGGACAGGAAAATTAACGAGACGACAGACCTCATATTAATGGCAACAACTGAATACAATCGAACGATTCACTCGGTGACCAATATGAAACCAATCGAAATACTTCACGCCAACCCACCCGAACTGAGGAATGAGATAACCATGAAAATAATGAAGGCTCAACAAGCACAAATGGATAGGAATAACCCCTCCAGACGGAATAGAGTATTCGACGTGGGGGAAAGAGTATTGGTAAAGACTAACAGACGACTCGGAAATAAATTATCCCCTTTATATGTTGAGGAGAAAGTTGAAGCAGACTTGGCAACCACGGTTCTCATAAAAGGGCACCCTCCCTTTTATCCTTTTGTCCACAAGGACAACCTAACACATCGACACTGGTCACTTGTATGAAATGTTGCTTGCAAGAAATAGGATCATTATAAATGAAATTGAAACTTTAATTTCAACTACTACCCTTGCAAAGATAGGGATAATAAGTCCCATGTTGTTAAACTCAAATGATATAAAAAACATTATTGAAATGCACTCTACAAACACAACTATCACTGATTTAATGGAGGTATCATATATTAAGGTTCTATTAGACGGTAATCTTCTACATTTTATTATCGAATATCCCAAGCCAGTACTAGTCTGTAAGAAAATTATTATCTTTCCTGTCCAACACAACGGAACAATCCTGCACCTTGGGAATGACAACAATGTTGCCGATTGTCATAATCAAATTTTGGCGATTGGAAATTGCAGCGCAACGTTCACATCAACGTTTTGCAAAAAATTACAACATCCAACGTGCGCGCAGCAGCTTCATTCTGGTAGTGTTGCCCACTGCAGCACTCACCCTTGCCACCTTGAACCAATTATGGTGGTCGATGATGGCATAATCATCATTAACGATAATACCGCTTTAGTCAAGACTACCGCAGACACCGAGAAGACCATAAAGGGAACTTATTTACTTTCCTTCGAAAATGAGATTCAAATTAATGGATCCTACTTCAAAAACTTAAACGGCATGTTTAAAAAATTACCAGGATCAGCAACGACGGCGCTCCTCAATATCACCAGTCATCAAGAGATTTTGAGTCTTCCATACCTTCACAAGATAAGTATGGAAAACCTACGTTTTATCGGGAAAATCGAAGGGAGGACTATGATAGGACCAACGATATCAGGTCTCACTAGCATTGTCATACTAATTTCCTGTTACGGTCTAATTAAACTATACCGAGAGCGAAAAAGAAGACGCAAATCCCAGAATCTTCAGAACGTCATAAACAATCTTAAGAAGTCCGTGGACGGCCTTTATTTAGAAGGGAAGGAGTTAACATAAGCAGCACTTTGTCAACAAAAAAGTCCGCGCGTGGCCTGAGTCAACGAATTCACATTCCCACGCTGACGGGTAAGGCACAGCGGTAGCGGCAAACTGCCAACGAAAGTGTCGGTGTCGTATCCGCTGCAATAACTCTACAACTACTACTAACAACGAATTGCGGGACACAACAACTAAGACAAGGTGCAGGGACTTATTTAAGACATTAGCTTTAGAATGTAAGGTCAGTTTGTAACAGAGAACTCATCAGACAGCATGATCTGATTAATAAAGTGATAATAATAAAGAAACAAGACGGTTATTCGTAATTTATACAAAAAAATGCGAAATTCGTGGAAAAGTCAGGTTTAGAGCGCCGCACTACCTCGCTGGTGTGAGTTTCGACTTTGTCGCAATGGGCACTTTTGTAGAGCGTTCAATTTTTAGGAATATGTGTCTAAAGTCAAAGTGATTCCATAAAATGCCTCTGAGCTATAGAAATTTAAAGAGAAAAAATCACGATTGTCCTGTATTTTCTATGGAAAGTTTTTACATACCTTGGTCCATACCTTAATGTTCATATTAAGGGTTCAAATTTTCAGGAAACTTGTGTTAGGGTATTTCCAATGAAATTGCATGATGGGATTGAAAAAAATGAATAGTTCAAAAAAGAAAAACAAAAACAACACCGTATTATATATGCATGTTGTGAAAGTTCTATAAATGTAATAGATTTCTAATATATTCTTGCAATAGAGAGAGAGAGAGAGAGAGAGAGAGAGTGAAAAGCTAATATGCATATACAATTGAAAACAGCCATTATTATCTTGATATACTATATACACCCCTATTCTGTGCACTTGCAAGTTTTATGGTCCTTTGCGCATTGGACACGGCGAATATCGCATTCGATGGAACGATGAGCTGACGACGACATTGACATAGTTCAGTGAATTAAAAGACAGCGGCTACGCTGGCTACGTCATGTTGTCCGGATGGACGAAAACACTCCAGCTTTGAAAGTATTCGACGCAGTACCCGCCGGGGAAGCAGAGGAAGAGGAAGACCTCCACTCCGTTGGAAGGACTAGGTGGAGGAGGACCTGGCTACGCTTGGAATATCCAATTGGCGCCACGTAGCGAAAAGAAGAAACGACCGGCGCGCTCTTGTTAACTCGGCTATAATCGCGTAAGCGGTGTTTACGCCAATTAAAAAGAAGATTCTGTGCACTGGACCAATTAATAAAATGTTGAAAATTTACTCAAATATTTATCAAGCAAGAAATATTTTGGTATTCTGTGCCAATCTTGATAAAAGTAAAAGCTTCAATTCGCAAATCTTTTCCCCACACGAGTGGTGAATAAAATAATGTAAATAGAAACAGCTAATTTCTATTCAAATTATATTGATAGCAATATGCGTGCAGTGAATTGCTCCTATTGTGCTTTTTATTCCAAATTTTCTAAAAAATCTGTAATATATTTCAAATAAGTTAGCTTAAATTGGTATATTATTATTTGTATTACAATAATACTTGCCCCACTTTTATAAACGTTTCTTCGTCTGTTGAACTGGGAAACTTTATTTCTCCTCCCTTCACCTTCACAATAAGTTTTGCTACAGTGCACACTTCTCGAAAGGAACGACTGACTCATGTGCAAGTTAACGTTGTTACCTACACATTTCTAGTATGAGCCGTGTCCAAAGAAGCTCAAAGCTGCTATAACCCTTACAGTTAAAGATAGTGACGTTTTCTGATTATCGTGTCGGGCTAGTTCATCAATTAGGCGGCGGCAAATTTCACGGGTTAATCGAAAATTTTGCGCGAAGGTATTCTCGCTCAATGAAAATGGATTGCTATCGTCGCGTGCGATTCCTATTCTCACAATTTTCATCTTCGTTTAACAATAATAACAAAAGTAGAATACCTTCCATTTTCACAACAAGATGCACAATATTTTTTCATAACGAGCACTGTCAAGAGCATTTGACATCTTAACAACTTATAAAGAAAAGAGCTTTTTATTTCAGACACAGAATACGAAATGCTTGATAAATTTAAAATTTTGACAAATTAGAAATACGTTGAATTTGTCAAGTGCACAGAATAGGGGTGATAGTATGCACATATGTATATACGTGTGAAAAAGGAAAGCCTGTGATAAGACGTTCCTACATACATATATCGTAATTAAATTTTTTTTAATGAGCGTTTGTTAAGAGGTAACAGAATGGGAGGACAAGACCTTTTGGACAGCTTATTAAAATCCATTTCGAGAATTTTGGAGTATTGCCAACAAGCTAATTTCGAAAAGGCTACGCAGGAGGAAGTGAAAGTTCGCTCTGAAAAAGTGGAAGTTTTCTACGCACGGTTTGTAGATGCACATGAGGAACGGAGGATCAGGGCACTACACAAGCCGGTGTATATGACGACATTGTAGCTTTAGTGGAGCTGCGCTATTTTACAGCACAAGCCCTGTTTTCTACTAAGGCCAAGAAAGTAACACCAGCGCCGACTCTAGTGGACAAACAACCTATGTCGGTACAAGTACATAAATATGCCTTATCACCTACGTGATTTAACAAATACGTGCGGTAACTTTGATGGCACATTGACAATGTAACATGGGTTTCGTGATCGGATTTCTACTGCTATACATGAAAATTATAATGTTTCACCAGCTTTTAAATTCTCTTACTTAAAAAAGTCGCTGTAGAGCTGCACAAACACTAGTTGAATGGCAGATTACCGATGATAATTATACATTATAAGGGCTTGGGATCGGCTGAATAAGTTGTATGACCGCAAGTATCCGATTTGCCGTGAACATTTTCGACAGTTTATTCGTTTGCCAATTATAGAAGGGGTACCGCGAGGTCATGAGCTTCAGCGAATTTACAATGTATCACATGAAGTGTTGCGACAACTACGAACACAAGGAACCTCGGTCCATTCTTGGGATATAATTATTGTTCATATGTTGTATGAAATGTTGGATCACAACAAGAAACAGAGACCACCACAGCGAACCAAATATTAGAATTCAAAGATCACCAAGCTGCAGCTTTAGTTAATGTTGCGGATCTACGTACATAATTCGCGGTCACAAAATGCCAAGGTAACTTTCAATAATGATCGAAGCACATGTGATAAACGTGAACGTACAACAAGAGGTGAAAAAATATGATTTCCATGTATTGCCTGGGGTGGTGATCATCCCCTATGGGCGTGTGATGAGTTTGTAGCATTAAATTTGACATCTCATCACAGCTTGATTTGTTCGAAGAGAGAGGTTTGCCATCTCCCACAGCAAGCACTAACTCTTAAGATTGAAGAACCTCAATTTTTCAATTTAGATTCAAAGCCTGCACTGCTACCAACTATATCAATAACACTGGAAGCAAATGGTCAGAATTTCGGACCGTTTCGAGCACTACTGGACTGTGAGGTACAACCAAACTTTATTGCCGTTAGTATCGTTGAAAAATATTAGTTGGCGTTCTTTCTAACTAAAAGAAGAAGTTCTTACTGATAGGTGTAGAAGGGAAATCTTTTGTGGTTAATCGAAGAGAAGAACAGATTTCTACGTTGGCCCTATGGGCATAATTTTTGACAGGCCAACGCTAATATTCTAGTCATTCGCCATCATCCCTTCAGGTACACAACCGTCTTAACGTCGTTTAAAACCTCGCTAGTAAAAAGTGTTAAACTATTTGAAATTTTCGTTATACTAATGGAAATATTATAAAGTATTTAATCTCTATATATAGTTTATATGTGTATGCGTACATAAATTAATTGAGTTTCTTTAGTCTCGCTAAATCTCAAGAATCTTGAAATATTCGTGGAAGTCTTGGAATATAGCAAAAAGGACAATTTTACTTTCCCATACAAATTAATGTTCGACGCGTTCGTTCGGCATTTTTGGAATAATTAAATAATAAAGATCTAGATTAGATGAGAGATTGGAATCAACAACATATATCCATAAAAGGAAATAAACATTATTATCTGATACTGTTTACAGCGTCGAATTCCATCAAATACTAATCTAACTCCGCGAACTAATTTTTATTTAGTCACCGACGTACCGCCTTTCTGAACTTACCGTCCGTATCAAAAGGAACTTGAAACGAGAAATCCGCTATTCTCTTTTGTTTGACAGCTCATAAAAAGTTATTTGTCAACTAACAGGTGATGGGGATATCGAAGGAACAAAGCTCGTGCAAATACTTTGCGAACATCCAACTCACATTTCTCGGGAACCGAACAACCGATTTCCAAAAAATTTAGTCCATAGCATTCTTTTCATATTCCTATGTCACAGTGCGAAAATGAGCGAAATCGAACTACAACCACGTGTACTTCTTTTTCTTGGTATAAGATTTTGCACGACTAATATCTTTAGTGCATGTCACTTTATGACCAAAAATTGTTCAAATCGAAGAAAAACTATTCAAGCCCCTAGGTATCGAATATTTGGCCCCCAGCACTTATAGTTGACTTTTAATTGAAAATAGCGGTCAATGTGTGGATATATAATTAAAATTCAGAGAAAATCTTTTCCTGACAATAGTAATTCTGTGCATCAAAAAGGGGTTGAATGAGGTCAATACTTCCCTTATCCCCCATATACCTAATATAGAGATTTTCGAACTTCCGAGTGATCTTGGACTGCATATATCGGCCAATATTTGAATTATTTCAACGAAAATTACTGAGCGTTTTTACTCAAACGGTGTGCCGAAAATAGATAAAATTAGAAGAAAATATAACTTATATCAGGATATTTGACATCCAGTTGACTTTACTATATTTATTGGTTTGTTTTCATTTTAATAGTATGTGGTATTTCGGGTCGTAACTACCCCAACTCCCATATAAGGCATATAATCATTTTCATTTTTCTAACAAACCTTATGTGTCTGTCAGTGTATGATATATACTGTGATCAAATTGAAAGGTGAATTTTTAATTTACTATGTATATTTCGTGTGTTTTTCGAATCATTAACACGGGTATTGTCACTTGCGAAGCGAACGCTTTGGCGAACATACCCTAAATTTGCATTGTGAATGGCGAATGAACGTATTCTCTAAAATATGTCGTTGCCATTCATGAAAAAAGTAGCGCGTTCATCCGAATTTGACATTTGTGTCATTTATACTTAAAAATATTTATTATTATATCAACTGAAATTCGAAAATATGTTTATTAACGCGGATCTGTATTTTGAGGATAATTACGATGTGGAAACGCGAACTAATCTTCTTCGACAGCGCCCTTTTATTAGAGATAATTCTAATCCTACAGAGCTACCTAACACGGTGTATGTATCCAGTTCAATTATAACGAATAATAAGAAGTTTTTGTTCAATGTGCACGTATTTGTAGATTTGTTGCGAATTTCCGCTTAAACAAGGGCGCATTTATGTATGTGCTGGATAAAATCAAAGACAAATTTCATTGTCGGATGTCGTCTTCCATAACGCCGATGTTAAAATTGTGTGCCGCGCTCAGATTTTTTGCACATGACAGTTACCAACAAGCTATAGGGAATGAATTTCAGTTGGGACTTGCTCAGCCAACAGTTTCCCTTATTTTAAAAGAGATCATACCCATTTTGGAAAATGAAATTTGTCGTACCCATATAAGCGTAGATATGAGTGAAGAAGAAAAGCAGCAGGCAAGAAGCAAATTTTATTCAAGATCGGGAATACCAAATGTAATAGGCTGCATCGATGGAACCCATATTGCGATTTATGCTCCTACCACAAACAAACACCTCTATCTAAACAGAAAAGGATTTTTTAGCATAAATGCAATGATTGTGAGTTTTTATGAATTTAATACAGTAAAATTGGTATAAAAATTTTATTGTATTTTTATTACAGGCTTGTGATCATGATATGAATATCCGTTTTGTGGATGCTAGATATGCTGGTTCTACACACGATTCGTTCGTATGGAACAATAGTTCTCTAAAGGCATGTTTAGAGGCAGCGCATCAAAACGGAGATCAGAACTCTATTTATTTAGGTATTCACAATATTTGACTACTGCGCAAGTTTAATCTTGACATACATATCAATATTGAAAACAATAAAATATTTGCAGGTGACTCCGGATACCCACTAAGCCCTTATTTATTAACACCTTTCCGTCATGCAGAATCTGGAACTAGGGAGTCAATTTTTAATAAAAAGCACTCGAAAGCGAGAAATGTTGTTGAACGTACGATTGGAGTTTTGAAATGCCGTTTCAGATGTCTTCTGAGTGATAGAAAAATGCGCTACGATCCTGCTAAAGTAACATCCGTTATTAATATATGCTGTGCCTTGCACAACATTTGTAAAAAATTTAGAATCGGTGATCCGGAGGAGGCTGAAACCTTCTTTGATGCCGTTGTACCATTGGAACCAATTAATGAAAATGGCAATGGTTCACCAGGAGAGCGCCGCAGAAGACAAATTGCTGATGCTTTGATGTAAATGAAACTATCCCGACTTCAGTGAATAATATATTGCATTCTTTTATTTTATTCAATACTTTGAAATTCAATATTACATAGATAATAAATATATAAAAATTACAAAAACTACATGCTTTTAAATTAAATTAAAAAAATCACAGATTCAATTCCGTCACTTACAATAATAAAGTAAAAAATAAATTCATCACATGTTTTCTTAAAAAAAATATCAATTCAAGTTAAAATATGAAATAAAAAAAAATCATCACATTCTTATGAAATAAACTATAAACTAAATTCAATCTATTTACAAGCACCCTATTTACCCTATTTTTTTTGCATTTTTAATTTTAAAATTTGTAGTTTTATTTCCATCTTTTCTCTATGTCTTTTTTTTTCTCTAAATTTTCTTCCTTCTTCCTTTCTTCTTTAATTTTCATTAATTTAATTTCTTCCTGTTTCAATTCATATATTTTTCTTGTATACCTTGCAACTTCATCAATTTTTTTTTCCATTCTTGCCATTTTGTTGGAAAGATTGTCTTGGACTTCGGCTTGCTTTTCCAACGCTTTCATCTGAATTACTTCACGTTCCTCTACTGTCATTCTAGGACGGCTGCTTGAGGATTGCGAAGCCAAATCCATGGCTCGTTGTGTTTCCTCGGTCGTGCGCTCTTCTGGCTGAATTTCTGTACAATTTACCGCACTTTCTATTTCATTAGAGCCATATGCCAAGCCTGTAGGATGTACAGCCGCCTGAAGGTGAAGAAGCTCATCCACACTTTGCTCCAATGGAGATAAACTTTGCTGAGCATAAGGTCCTCCTCCTGTGGCAACAGTTTCGCGTCGGTTTGTCGCTATTTTTTTTTTTAGTTTCTGTTTATAATCCAACCAAACCTAAATGCTATACATAAGTAACTTTAACCAAACAAATTAATTAAATTTTTACCTTATTCCACTCGCGCCCGTTTCGCAATGGTGGACCAATGGCATTGAGTTCGGCAGCGAACAGGTCCCATTGCTCTGCCCTGCTTTTCTTTGTCGCTCCAAAATTCCCCATTCCTCTGGCGACGTCCGGATTATTTTCCATTAACGCAACCAATTTTTGGAATTGCTGCGTTGTTGTACGTTTTGTTCTAGAAGTATCGTTTTGTTAAATATAATTAAATAATTACAATTGCTCAAATAAAGATCAAAAATTTACTTACGTCCTTTCCATTTCAAATAGCGAATAAAAAATGCATTCGTTAAATTTTGACAGTAATGTCGAAGCGAATGTCGTTTTTTCGCAAGCGGCAATACCAGAAATTTATTTTCGCCACTCGTTCGCCATTTTCTGGCGAATTCGTTACAGATTCGCAACTTACAATTCGCCACGGCGAAACTCGCCAAAATTTTCATTCGCTTCGCAAGTGACAATACCCGCCTAAATTTTTTTCTGTAAGTTGGTAGTACTGTTAGTGACATCTATGCTAAATTTCACGTCAAAATATTCATTCATATTTGATATACGCAACGTTTTGTGAGACAATAAAAGTGAATTCTTCGATTTTTACCAAGTCTGAATTTATTAAACAAAGAAGTGCGATAATGCACCCTCTCATACTGTATTGGTTGTTCGTGATCATTTCGCCACATTTTCAACTAATATCGTGCCGCAACTCCCGCATTCGCTTGATTTACCTTCGTGTAACTTCTGGCTATTCAGCAAATTCACATGACCACTCCGAGGACACCGTTTTGACTCAATTGAGGATATAAAAGCTGAATCAAAGAAGGCTTTGATGGTCATCACGACTGAGGACTTTTCCAAGTGCAATGATGACTGGAAAATTCGTTAGCATTAGTGTATTGCAGGGGGAGGGAATTACTTTGAAGTTGATGAAATGGACAAAATTCAGTTTGATCACAGTAGTATATATCGTATATATAAATAGTGTCCTTCACGAGAGAATCAGTGACCGTACTTTATTAAACTTCAAATGCAACTGACTGTTTAAGTGGTGAACACAATGACTGCGACAGACTGCAGCAGCACGACAGTGAACTGAAAATGGCGTTGTGCATCTTACTACATGAACATTCGTAAGAAGGCAGCAACATAACAATGGCCGGCATGTACACAAGACAACACAGCTGTCCATTTTGCATGTACACAATATCGTTGTGGCCATACTAATACCTTTCACTTCAATGAAATTTTAATATTTTGTTCAAAGTGAAATTTTTTACGCAAAAAATAAGTAAATCGGTAAATATTTTTGTTTTAAATTATCAATTGTTATTACAAATGATATAATAGAGCTATAATAGAGCTATTTTATGCTTTTATTTGTAAAATAACGTCAAGTTTGTTAGAGCTGTGAATAATTTTACATTTTACATATTAGTGGCATCACCCTCTACCTCCTCTTTCTATCTTCCATTCTACTGTCAACTCTACTGTCGTTGGCAAATATAGGAGGATATTGAAGTAAGCGAGAACGACAACTGTCGGCCAGCAGTCGTGTAGTCGTGCAGCTGTCAAAATAACAGTGTCCATAAGAACGTGTGTATTTTAATATTTGACAGATGTAGTTTGCAGTCTGTGGCGCTCTATGTGTTCAGCGCTTTACATTTAAAACGAACTTATTCAAAGTAATCAGAATGAATGATTATGACAAAAATGAATGCAATGCAAAATTAACATGTAAAGTAAAACAAATAAGAATGAATATTAAGTGAATTGTGGAGATGCCAATTGTAACAAATATGGTGATGACAATAGTATACATATATACAACAGTGATCAAATTGAAAGGTGAATATATATAATTATATGTATGTATGTATAGTATATGTAAAATTGCTTAGATTCCGATTTTCTGTTTGACGTTTTTCACCTTAGGATATTTCATTGGCTTTGATTCCTTCAAGTTGCAAGAGTATAAAATGTTCGGTTGCATCCGAACTTAGCTCTTCCCTACTTATTACTTTTATTTTTCAAAAGACTATTTATTGATTTTTCTATCAGACATTAACAACCTATCATTTGGTCGATATTGCCGTTTGAAGATTAAGTTTTTATTTGACCAGTGTGCCAGCGCTACATTAATCTATATTATTTTAAAACATGTTTCTTCCAATTCTCTTCTCGTTTCGCATACACTTTTCAAAAAACATTAGAAGATTTTCACGCGACATATTATTTTAAAACATGTTTCTTCCAATTCTCTTCTCGTTTCGCATACACTTTTCAAAAAAACCTTAGAATATTTTCACGCGACATATTATTTTAAAACATATTTCTTCCAATTCTCTTCTCGTTTCGCATACACTTTTCAAAAAAAACATTAGAAGATTTTCACGCGACTGAAATAACTTCCTCATCATCATTGCGCCGTCACAGCAATGGTATGTGCCATTGGCTTTCGCATTACTTCATGGTGGTCTTCCACATTTCGCGTTTTAAGACTAACATGTCATAACCTGCGCCCATTTCCTATTGTTGTAACCGTGGGACGTTTTATATGTAATTCGTCACGTTCTTCAATTTTTCCTCGTTTTAAATCATGACAGTTCAATGATGTCCGCATTTACGTTGTCGACCATTTTGCTCTATTTGATAGCGCATGAACTTGAAAAACGTGTGTTCAGCGACGTCCTCGATTGCGTCCTTGTATCTACGCGACGGCTCTTCGGCTTCTCCCATTTTATCATATACCCAGATGTTTGACAACGTTCTCAGGGTCTATGTTGTAGTGCTCATGTCTACAATCGTCGGAATATACTTCTTTGTTAGGAATATCAGCTTAGTTTTTTCAGTGGCAAGTTTAGTTCAACATTCGTCAAGCCACAATTGTGCTATATAAATAACAATGTCCATTTGCGCATTTGGAAAATCCGTGTTTTTCCCATAGTCAACTCTATGTTGGAATCTCACGTGTAGGAGAACCATCGAATCTATTTGCGCTAGCTAGAGATACTATAGATTACCCAAAACTATTTTGCACCGAAGAGTACAAAATTCAATCAAATTTAAATGCTTTTAATTAAGAATTATAAAAGGTACGGTTAAAAATGAGGAATGTTCTACACTACAGATTCATTCCTAATTAATACAATTAAATTATACATATAATCAACTAATAACTTTGTAATTTACACACTTGTATCACTTTTCAATATACGGTTAATAAAATATAAAACTATGAACTTCTTCTTCTTCTTCTTAATTGGCGTAGACACCGTTTACGCCATTCGTTTCTTCTTTTCGCTACGTGGCGCCAGTTGGATATTCCAAGCGAAGCCAGAACCTTCTCCACTTGGTCTTTCCAACGGAGTGGAGGTCTTCCTCTTTCTCTGCTTACCCCGGCGGGTACTGCGTCGAATTATTTCAGAGCTAGAGTGTCCTCGTCCATTCGGACAACATGACCTAGCAATCGTAGCCGCTGTCTCTTAATACGCCGAACTATGTCAATGTCGTCGTATATCTCGTACAGCTCATCGTTCCATCGAATGCGATATTCGGCGTGGCCAATGCGCAAAGGACCATAAATCTTTCGCAGAATTTTTCTCTCAAAAACTCGTAACGTCGACTCATCGGTTGCTGTCATCGCCCAAGTCTCTGCACCATATAGCAGGACGGGAATTATGAGCGACTTATACAGTTTAGCTTTTGTTCGTCAAGAGAGGACTTTACTTTTCAATTGCCTACTCAGTCCGAAGTACCACCTGTTGGCAAGAGCAATCCTGCGTTGGATTTCCAGGCTGACATTGTTGGTGGTGTTAATGCTGGTTCCTAAATAGACGAAATTATCTACAACTTCAAAGTTATGACTGTCAACAGTGACGTGAGAGCCAAGTGCGACGACTGTTTGTTTGATGACAGGAGATATTTCGTTTTGCCCTCGTTCACTGCCAGACCCCTATTCTGTGCTTCCTTGTCCAGCCTGGAGAAAGCAGAACTAACGGCGCGGGTGTTGAGGCCGATGATATCAATATCGTCGGCATACGCCAGCAGCTGTACACTCTTATAGAAGATGGTACCTTCTCTATTTAGTTCTGCAGCTCGAACTATTTTCTCCAGAAGCAGGTTGAAGAAGTCGCACGATAGGGAGTCGCCTTGTCTGAAACCTCTTTTGGTATCGAACGGCTCGGAGAGGTCCTTCCCGATCCTGACGGAGCTTTTCGTGTTGCTCAACGTCAGTTTACATAGCCGTATTAGATTTGCGAGGATACCAAATTCAGACATCGCGGCATAAAGGCAGCTCCTTTTCGTGCAGTCGAAAGCAGCTTTGAAAGCGACGAAGAGGCGGTGTGTGTCAATTCTCCTTTCACGGGTCTTTTCCAAGATTTGGCGCATGGTGAATATCTGGTCGGTTGTTGATTTTCCAGGTCTGAAGCCACACTGATAAGGTCCAATCAGTTTGTTGACGGTGGGCTTTAATCTTTCTCACAATACGCTCGATAGAACCTTATATGCGATGTTGGGGAGGCTGATCCCACGGTAGTTGGCGCAGATTGTGGGGTCTCCTTTTTTATAGATTGGGCAATTGCTATTCGAACTTCTTCATGGTCGGGTAATGGAGCGTCTGCTCCATCGTCATCGATTGGGGAATGGTGTTGTGCGTTCACTGCCATTCAGCAGGCTGGAGAAGTGTTCCCTCCATAATTTAAGTATGCTCTGGGCATCAGTGACTAGATCACCTTTGGGGGTTCTACAAGAGTATGCTCCGGTCTTGAAACCTTCTGTAAGCCGCCGCATTTTTTCGTAGAATTTTCGAGCATTACCCCTGTCGGCCAGCTTATCAAGCTCTTCGTACTCACGCATTTCAGCCTCTTTTTTCTTCTGTCTGCAAATGAGTCTCGCTTCCCTCTTCAACTCTCGGTATCTATCCCATCACGCACGTGTAGTGGTCGATCGTAACGTTGCGAGGTAGGCAGCCTGTTTTTTCTCCGCTGCGACCCGGAAATCCTCGTCGTACCAGCTGTTCTTTTGCACTTTCCGAAAACCAATGGTTTCGGTTGCAGCTGTACGTAAGGAATTTGAAATGCCGTCCCACAGTTCCCTTATACCGAGTTGTTGACTAGTGCTCTCAGAGAGCAGGAGTGCAAGCCGAGTAGAAAATCGTTCGGCTGTCTGTTGTGATTGCAGCTTCTCGACGTCGAACCTTCCTTGTGTTTGTTGGCGTGCGTTTTTTGCTGCACAGAGGCGGGTGCGAATCTTGGCTGCAACAAGATAGTGGTCCGAGTCGATATTAGGACCTCGGAGCGCACGCACATCTAAAACACTGGAGACGTGTCTTCCGTCTATCACAACATGATCGATCTGGTTGGTAGTTTTTCGATCCGGAGACAGCCAGGTTGCTTGATGAATCTTGGATGGCGGTGCTATTTCGTTTGCCATGGTCGTCATCAAAAGGGGGGTCTCTCATCCGAGGCTGTGTTTTCTTTTTCATTGGGGGTGTTTTTTACGTCGCGGGTCCCAAACCCAGCGCACAACCCTATGCAGGGGATGTTTCGCCTTCTCACATTAGCTCGCCTTCGAACGGATGCTCTTAGGCTACCCAGAGGATACTTGGTCCAAGACCCGAACTAGTGAGCTGCTTGAGCCATGTGTAAAAGAATCGTTTCTGGCCACTCCCAAATGAATGGCGATCAGAGAACTTTCCTCACTTGCGTGAACTTCTACACATGACTCCATCCTCCAAAACTATGAACTATATGAACTTTATTGGCCCAATTTAATAGGTACATATGTTAGTCATATGAGAGAAATGAAATCAATATATTTGGGATAAAGAACTTCTGGACCGATTATACAATAACACATATTTTTAACCAATTATTCGGTGAAGCCAATAGATTTACTTCAGAAAATTACTTTGTCATAATTATAGGCAATGTGATCCACATATTTGGTACCATTCGACTTCGTAGTAGAAATACCAATATTGTGAATTCTTTCTAGAGCAATTACATTGAACATATATCTTATATGATAGCTGGAATAGGGCTGTAATTATTTCTCCACATTATTTGCCGCATTTATTGCACTAAGATTAAAATAATTTTTGACTAAACAGAATTTGTCATCATTGCTTATTTTTTTAAACTAAAATAAATACATATGTATGTTTTTTAAACGGTGATGAAGAAGGGAATTTATAAGTATAATGCAAAACTGTTGAAAGAAAGGTCATACAGGTTTTGTCCGGAAAATCATAGGACTGAGTAGATTTAAAAAAATTTATTGAACCAATCATTACAATTCTTAAAAAACTTGCAAATTAGGCTCCTTCTGAGTCGATGCAGCACTGCCAGCGTATTTTCCAAGCATTGAAGGCGTCACGGAAGGCATTCTCCCAAATAGCTTTGAGAGCCGAGGTGCATGCAGCTTGGATCTCTTCTGTCGTCTCAAAATGTTTGCCTTTCATCGGCCTTTTCAGGCAAGATGCATGACTCGTCACCTGTGATTACGTTATTCAAAAATTGGGGGTAACTTTCATAAATGTTCAAATTTTCTTGGCACACTTCAATTTTGGGACCATCTTTGCGCACACCTTGCGCATGTTCAAGTGCTTCATCAAAATATCATGAACCACAGATTTTGATAAATTTAAAATATGGGCAATTAAAGAAATACTTAGTCGACGGTCTGAGTTCAAAATAGTTGCGCACACGAGTCACATTGTCGGTGTTTGTCGAAGTCGTATCATCAGCGACCTTTTCCCGGCCCTCCAAAAAGGTCTGGTGCCACCAAAACACATCACTTCTTTCTAAAACAACATCTGGGTAAGTCTGCTTGATCATATCAAACGTGTCTGTCGCAGATTTATCGAGTTTCAGAATTTAATCACGTACCTCTGCTCTAACGAACGCTGCATTTTCGGCTTGCACTACTCACAGAAACACGTCGCGCGAAAAAGTTTGTCCTGACTCTCCAGGAGACAACTAACCAGCCAGTCTTTCATTAGCTAGGAACGCCATCTACTGAATTCAGTCGGTGCGCGCTGGGAAAGAAAATCAATTCTGTTACTTTCCGGACAAAGCCGGAAATTTTCATGATATTTCTTCAAAAATATGAAAGGTTCGGGTTTTTTTTTCGCTTGTATATTTTTTAATTTTTAGTTTAAATTATTGAATTCAAAAATTAATATTTTATTATTTGCTAATATTCTTATTACTTTTTACACTTATTTGATTTTTACTGACATTATGACATAATTTTAAAGAGTTTAAATCCAGTGGGTTAGCTGCATTGTTCCATCAATATTTCGCTGTGTATCCATGACGCTCATTTGCCGCACTAAACGTTTTATTGAAGCTCCTTCAGACCGATCGATTGTTATCGGATATTGATTTGATGATTTGGAGTCACTATTTATTTTGCAGGAAAGGACATGAAGGTTTTCGTACGAATCTTGTTTTGATACTAATTTCCTACAAAGGATAGATAATTCCATTTGTAAGGCAAAATTATTATTATTTTTTTAATTTTACTTAACTGTGTCGAATAACAACTGAAACATCGCTTCACTGACCAGTCCTTTCCGAAATTCTCGCCCTCCTCAAGGGTCTGAGGAAGTCGTTCATGAAGGGTTTCGGGTAGCCTTAAACTTGTGAGCCCACCAATCATTGATATTATCCCCATTATGACGAGAGGAAGTTTTAAATTATCTCTTCCCTAGACGGAAATATACGTAAAATAAAATTAAATTTTGATTACAATAGTTTGCGGATATACTTTAAGCATTGGAAAATGAGATGGTAAAGTTTTTGTCAGGAGAAATAAAAATCAGAGACAAATTTTTAAACAACATTTAATATATCCATTTGATAAGAGTAATAAATAGTACATTTAACTGCACTCGGATAATGGTTTCGAAGTTAATGTTTATTCGAGGACAAAGAAATTGACTTCAACTTCAGATTTTAGAAACATTAAAATATACTATTTATGAGTATTTATACTTTATTTTGGTGCGCGAGGCGAAGCTATGGACATACTAGGTACATATAAATTATATTTTTATGTTAAAATTCAATACAATTCATTAATACAAAAATTATATTTCAAATCATATGCATTTGTCCAAAATTCATGAAGAAATCATTCGGAAATTTTTTATTAATTAAAAAACACAAAAAAGAACACTAAAATGCAGAACGATATTATCGGGTGATTTTTTAAAGCTTGATAACTTTTTAAAAAAAAAAAACATAAAATTTGCAAAATCTCATCGGTTCTTTATTTGAAACGTTAGATTGGTTCATGACACTTTTTGAAGATAATTTCATTTAAATGTTGACCGCGGCTCCAGGTGGTCCATTGCATTTTGCAACTTTTTGCATTTCGGCCGGAATACGATTTCTTCGGAAATGTTGTCTTCCAAAGTGGAATATACTGATTGATGCTCTAAAGGCGTTAAATCGATGACAACACGGGTCCATTTCTTGAGATGAATTGTTCTTCGAAGTTTTTCAAAATGGCCATAGAATCGGAGCTGTGTGGCATGTAGCGCCATCTTGTTCATGATCAGTTCTTATTTTTGGCAACAAAAAGTTTGTTAGCATCGAACGATAGCGATCGCCATTCACGTAACGTTGCGTCCAAAAATGGCAATGATTTGGCATTTTCGTGGTCAATGCGATTTAACGCTTTAGACTATTTTTTGTGGGGCTACGTCAATTGCGGGTACTTTGGTAGATTATGGGCGAAAGACGCAAATGTATTCATAGCAAACCAAACACGATATCTGGTATAAAAATATAGCGGAATAACTGGAGTGTTGAAAAAGTGGTCCATTATACTTTGAGATATACAGAAATCTATTCGAAGCTTTGCACAGAGTAGTGAAATATTTAAACCGAAACGATTACAAAAAGCAATCTAACGTTTCAAATAAAGAACCGATGCAAATTTTATGGGTTTTTTTTTTATTAAAAAACACGATAGTTATACGATTGATGCTCCTGCAGTTTTTTTTCAGATATATTTATACCACAACAAAAAATATTTTTTTTTTTTTTTTGTGGGCGAAAGACGCAAATGTATTCTAACACCTCGGAATAACTGGAGCTTGAAAAAGTGGTCCCTTTGAGATTATTACCTAATAGTGAAATATTTAAACCAATAGATGCTTTATTAATATAGATGATATTATTGTTTTTTTTTTTTTTGTAGTACTCCTATCTTCACCTGTATCCTAATAGTTAATCTAACCAATAGAAGTAATATAGATGATATTAGTAGTACTATCTATGTATCCGCCACAGTAAAGTCTATTTCTAACTCAGGAACGGCTAACCCGATTTGGATGAAAATTGCATAAGCATTTGTTCAAAATTCGTGTTTGTAAAAATCATTTGAATATTTTATTACTTCAAAAAATTAAATACCATGCCATAGCTGTATGTGTACAATTGCGATTGCAGCACTAATTACTGCTTGCATGCTAGTAATGAAGTTTTCCGCAGAAACGCCGGATTGTTCTGCCTTAGTGGAAAAATTAATTTGCCATTGTGCTCACATGTCGAGATACTGGGTAACTATGACACGTTGCAATACCGGCTGAAGTCTTGGCAATACAAAATGGGTATTATTTTAATATCAAAATGATTAATCCATTGTAAGTATAAATATCATCGTTCAACATGACGTACATTTTACTTTGTTTGGTTTTGGATAAATTTATTAAGTTGAACCAAGCCAAATTGCGTTCTGATGAGTATATCCATTTACCATATATATCCACTAAATAGCAACAATGATTATCCACTGTATCGGCGTGGATAACCAGATGATAATGGTCGAACTACCACAACAAAATTTAACAGCAAGGATTTCGTTGTCGACAACAGTTGGATTGTTTCGAATGCGCAAATTCACATTCAAGACAAATTGGGATCAGTTTTTGCTTTGATTGTTGCTCAAAGAATGATTTGCTAAAGCAAACCGTTAGCACGAACTTTTCTTTACTCGGAGATGTCACGTTATTACATTTGGAGTGCTTCATGGAAGCAGTTTCAACGACAGACGACAATTCTTGAAGCCATTATCTCTGCACCTCCAAGTCAGATACGGATATTGCTTGCCATAATCATTTCGACATGTTTTCCATCGAATCCATCTACCCTATGGCACAAATAGACGATATTTTACATCAAATTCGTATCAGCTTCAAAAATGGCGATCTTGAGATGAATGAAGGGATACATAATTGGACTTTACTCTTGATCCAAGACTTGTGTTACGTCATGTGTAATATCAGGTTAGGAATACCCACGCCAAATCATGAAATAAATGACACATTAAATCTATGAGTGAAACTAGAACGTGAATACGATCACCAATTAATAGATTTAGCAGTTCATTGTATCCCTGTTGTATCCTCAACAAAAGGAAGTTTGTATATGATACATTAATGAAGGCAATTGACGACGGAAATGGTGGTTTGTATTTCTTGTATGCCCTCCAATATTATTGTAAGAAACTCAG
This sequence comes from Bactrocera neohumeralis, assembly GCF_024586455.1. NCBI lineage: Eukaryota > Metazoa > Arthropoda > Insecta > Diptera > Tephritidae > Bactrocera > Bactrocera neohumeralis. The sequence goes on along the minus strand of NW_026089805.1, from coordinate 91,853 downwards.
CAATGGCCAAAGTTTTATCAGCATCGAAAATCTTCATGAATGCACAATGGCGCATTAATGTGCATTAGAAGCACTTAACGAGACATTGAAAAATCTACGGAATAACGCAAGATGTTTGGGATGAGCAACGATTCTTTTGTCTTGTGATTCCCGCCAAACACTGCCAATAATTCTAAGATCAACGGCTGCTTATGAAATAAACGCTTGTCTCAAATCATCAAATCTATGGCGCTATATGTATAAAGAAACTTGAGCTGAAAATAAACATGAGATCTGCATTGCTTAATGATAAATCTGCTGAAGATTTATCTAACCAATTGTTGGCTATCAATATGGAAACCTTCATACTTCCATATAAATTAACAAATATTTGTGTTCCGTGAAGTAGAACTTCTTGGCTTCCGCTGCCTTTTGCTCAAAACCTGTTCCAAATGTATTGTGATTATGTCTTCTTAAATGTGCTCCACAAATTATTTGCTCATTTTTGCTCGTTTTTTCGAAAATTGGTTTTTTTAAGGAAAAACTTCTTCCCCCAACTTCTTGTTCATGCTGCTAAATAAAAGCGACATGGCGTATGTTTTAAAGGAATGCTCATCATCATCTTCAAGAGCAAGTGAAATTAGGAAAAAACATCGCTTCAATGAACCACTTCAACTCACTCCTGAAGAAGCGTTAACTTTCTTATTGGAAAATTCGTTTAGTAAACAGCAGTACATTAACATTAGATTGTTAAATAAAAATCGACATTGCAACATATATCCAAGCTATCATACTGTGTATGAGGCGAAATTAAAATGCAGACCGATTGGCATAACTGTTTCGAAAACTAATGCGGAAGTTAGCTTGCAAAACATACTTGACCACGGCTGGCCGTATTATTTTAATGCAGGAAGATGTTATAAATCAGATTGCAAATATCGATGAAACGAAATTAATTGCAAGCTATGGATTCGATGGAACAACAGGACAGAGCATGTACAAACAGAAATTTGAAGGAGATGCACCAGAATCGTTGGATGAATCTTTATTTGTAACAACTTTAATACAGATAAAATTAATTGATTCTTCAGACAGAGTAATTTGGTGTTATCGAACTCCACAATCCGTAATATTTTGCAGGCCGAGCGGAGAAAGAAAATTTGGATTCACAAATTAAGAGTTTGACACCTCTCGAATACAACCTTAATGGTGGATACATCACTGTAAGCTATGATCTGCATATGACGTTAATAGATGGTAAGGTGTTAAATGTATTAACTGGTAAAAATTCTAATCAGTATTGCCCAGTATGTGGTGCAAAACCAAAAGACTTTTTAGCAACGAAGGATTTGAAATCCAGCGTTTTCAAGAAAAAACCTGGAGCACTTCAATATGGTGTAAGTCCTTTGCATGCGTGGATTAGATTCCTGTAATTTGTATTAAAAATCTCATATAGAATTGACATAAAAAAGTGGCAGGTTAGGGATGCAATAGATAAACTAAGTATGAGAACTAGAAAACAGAAAATTCAAAAACAATTGTGGGAAGAAATGGGGCTATATGTTGATAAACCAAAACCGAATGGCTGAGGAAGCACAACTTATGGAAATACGGCGAGGAGAGCATTTACAAATACTGAGACCTTAGCATCAATTCTGGAGTTTGACATTGAAATTTTGAAGAATTTATATTTTATATTAATTTCAATTTCATGCGAATACCGGATCAATGCGGAAAAATTCGAAATTTTTTGTAGTAAAACTGTTTTACTATACATATATGGAAAAGTACTCTTGGTTTCCTATGTCAGCAACCGTCCACAAAATATTAGTCCATGGTTCAGAGATAATAAGAGCTTCAGTAGTTCCTGTCGGTTGTCTTGGAGAAAATGCGGCCGAGGCGCGAAATAAGTTCTATAAGAAGGATAGAAATGCACATGCCAGAAAAAGTAGCAGAGCATATAATTTGTCCGATGTTTTTCATAGATCTATGGATTCCTCAGATCCTCTTATATAAAGTTTGCACATCAACAAAAGAGAAAATAAACAAATTAAAAAAAAGAAATGTGGTGTCGTGGGACACCAGGTAGGAACGAAGTTCCTTCGGATAATGTAAAATCGATACAATTTGCAAAAATTGCTTAATTTTATGTAGGTTGTCCAGATAAGTATTAAGAAAACTCTACTGTCGTCCTACTGCCGTCGGCAAATATAGGAAATATTCAAGTTAGCGGGAACGACAACTGTCGGCCTGCAGTCGTGTAGTCGTGCAGCTGTCAAAATAACAGTGTCCATAAGAACGTGTGTAATTTAATATTTGACAAATGTAGTTTGCAGTCTTTTTTTTTGTTTTTTTTTTACGAGGAGGAAGCATCGAAAGCCTGAACCCATGTCAGTGTGGAACTTTAATCCGAACTAAACCTCCTACTGTCTTGTACCGAACCCCCGGTACCACCGTCAAGTATTACGTCGGGAGGAAGGTTGAGTATTACTCATACGTACGTGATGGTCCTAATGCATTCAGTAACAAGCTGCATTTACTTGGCCCTACCTCGGTTTGTGTGTCGCGTATTAGTTGTTCGTTGGAATTTGGAGTAGTCTTCTACGTTGTTGTTCTCCAGCTCTTTGGCGTTTCATTTTTTTGCTGCTACTTCGGGCACGGCTTTTCACTTATCTAGTGATTCTACCATTTGAGACACTAGATTTTCTGGGGTTGGGTCTTCCCCGAATGCGTTTCTCAAAGATTGCCTTTCTTCGTCGTATTTCGCACATAGGAAAATTGTGTGCTCCACATTCTCGATGATCTCGCCTCCGCAATAGTCGCATACATCGTTGTCTTCATGTTTGAATCGCTTCAAATATGATTTGAAACAGCCGTGTCCAGTGAGAACTTGGGTGAGGTAAAAATCTACTTCTCCGTGCGATCTGTTAAGCCATAGTTCTATTTTAGGGAGTAGTCGGAATGTTCAGCGGCCATTTCGGCTGTCTTCCCATCGTTTTTGCCAGCGCTTCACCGTATCTGCTCTGGCTTCCTCTTTTTGGGTTCTGGGCGTTACTATCTCATTTGAACGGTATGTGAGCTCATGGCTAAGAGGTCTAGCGGATGTAAGCCCGCGATCACTAGGGCATCGTCTTCGGATACCGTACGAAACGCGGAGCATACTCTCAATGCGCATATGGTGTACTTGGAAAATAGGCCGCGTCGGTATGATTTGACTTCAAGAGCTTTCTGCCATATTTGGGCACCAAATAAAGCAACTGACTTTAATACTTCGGCTAGTAGTCGTCTCCTATTTTGTTTTGGTCCACGGGTATTGAGCATTAGCTGACTTTAATACTCCGGCTAGTAGTCGTCTCCTATTTTGTTTTGGTCCATGGGTATTGAGCATTAGCCGGGTTAGAGCTCTGCATATTTTCGTAGCCTTTTCACTTGTATAAGCCACGTGTTCTTTAAACGACAGTCTTGCGTCGAGAACGATTCCCAAATATTTCATAGCTTGTGTGGTTATGCTTACACCTTTCGTCCAGAATGTAGCAACTTCTCGGACCCTTCTGCCTGTAATAAGTACGGCTTCGGTTTTGCTCTCTGCCAGAGATAGTCCATTAGTTTCGAGCCAATTGTTAATTTGAGAAATTGTTGTGTTGGTTACCGAAACTATATCCTCTATATGCTTCGCTATTACCACCACGGCAATGTCGTCTGCAAACCCAATTATATGTACGTTTTCCGGTACTTTGAGTCGTAGTACTCCATCATACATTATATTCCAGAGGAGGGGCCCGAGTACAGATCCCTGTGGCACTCCCCCGGAGATTTTGTATTTTTTGTAGCCCTGGTTTGTAGCATAGAGTCCTTTTGTTGAAGTAACTGACTATCAGGTTGTAGAGATATGCCGGTACCGAGAAGTTTTTTAGCGCACTTAGTATACTTGGCCAAGATGCCGTATTGAAGGCATTTTTGACATCGAGTGTTGCAACCATACAATATTTGATGGTGCCACCTTTCCATCTTTTCCCACTAATGGCATTTTCCGCCAGTGTCTTCACTAGGGTCACCGCTTCGATTGTTGATCTTGCCTTCCTAAATCCAAATTGGTTTGGGGATAAGCCGCCGGCGTCGTCAATGGCCTTACTTAAGCGTTGATAGATGATTCGCTCAAGAATTTTTCCCGCAGAGTCCAACATGCAGAGTGGTCGGTAGTGGGACGGGTCTGTCAGAGCTTTGTTTGGTTTAGGCAGTAATATTAGGTGTTGCCTTTTCCAGATTTTTGGGAAACAGCCATTCTGCATGCGAAAGTTATACAGTGCTCTAAAAGGGTCTATGTTCCTAACAATCGCTGCTTTAAGCGCTATATTAGGGATGCCATCTGGTCCTGAGGCTTTACCTGGGTCAAGCCGGTCGCATGCCTCTATAACCTCTTCGTTCGTTACTTCTGGTAATAACTCTCTTTGTTGCACCACCGCGATCTCTCGAGGTAGTTGGGGTCGGGTCGGGAAAAGAACTGAAACAATTCTGTCAAGGGTTGTTGAGGAAGTAGGCATTTGACCTCGAATGCGTAGTTTCCCCATTACGGTGTTGTATGCGAGCCCCCAGGCATTGTTTTCTGCATCGTCACAGAGTTTTAGAAAACATTCCTGTTTACTTTTTTTTATAGTCTGTTTCAAAAACTTCCTCTTGGCCTTGAAACTTGCTTGTAGAGAGTTGTAATCACAGGTACCACGAGACCTTTGGTATAAGCGTCTTACTTTTTGGCATTCTTTCCGCAGTTTAGCAATTGAGTCGTTCCACCAGTAAACGGGGGGATGATTATTACGCTGTGGAAGCTTTGACATTGATGTGTCGCATGCACTCTTAATGCGGCTCATAATCAATGCAGTCGCCTGGTTAACCGACCGCAAGTTGTCAGGAAGAGTAGCGGGTCCAAAGGCTTCTTCGAAAAGATCTGGGTCAAATGTTTTGGGTCGCCATGAACTTCTTGTTAGGGTCTGTAAGTGGAGCCGTGTTTGCGGAGCATTTACCTCAAATATAATGGCATAGTGATCGCTGAAAGTGTACTGATCGCTAATTTGCCATTGCGATCTGCGAACTAGGCTTAAGTTTACGAAAGTAAGATCGAACACTGATTGTCGGCCGCCTTTGTTGAACGTACATTGGTTACTTGTATTGAGTAGCTCAAGATCAAGGGAAGCAAAAGCTTCTAGTAAGGCTTTGCCCCTACTATTAGTTCTTTTGCATCCCCATTCAATAGCCCAGGCATTAAAATCGCCAGCTATTATCAGTTTAGTTCTACCTCGGGCATCGGTCACAATGCTGTCGATAATATTCTTAAATTCTTCATCATTGATGCTGGGGGGTAGATAGCAGCTATATATATGTATGTTGCTAACTTTAGCTCGAACAAAGCTGTTGAAAGAGCATGTAGACTCCAGTTGAGGGAAACTGGGGTTACATTTCCATACAGCAGCCTTATTTTTTGTGTCACTTAACCAGTTTACACTCCGCCCGGTTTTGTATGGTTCACTGAGTAATGCCAAGTCGATCTGCTTTTCAGCGATCGTTTGTTTTAGCAGGTCCTGTGCCGCTTGACAATGGTTAAGGTTGAGTTGTAATAATCTCATACGACCTGTTGTGCTGCCTTCTTATATACCGGGCACCTGACGCTTCCAGTGAAATAATCAGTTTCTTTGGATCCTGCCTTCAGGCAGAGTAAACATTTCGGCTTATTGGTGCAGTCCTTGGCCTGATGTTCACCTACGCCACATCTTCTGCAGATCCTAGACCTATCCTCGTTTGTGCACACTTTCGCTGTTGTCCATAGTCAAGACACTTGAAGCAACGCTACGGTTGCCTATGTTCCCGAATACGGCAGATTACCCACCCGACTTTCAGCTTCCTACTTTGTAGAAGCTGTCTAGCTGCCTCAACTGGGAGTTTTATGAGTGCAGTTTGAGTGTCTCAGTACGCCTTTCTTATGCCCTTAATTGCTGAGATCGTCAACTCCTTGTTACCCAACTCTCTTTGCAGAGCATAGAGAACCTCTTCCTTACTGGTGATTTCATCAACGTCTTTACACTCAAGTAGGATCTCCTGGGTCAACAATTTAACGTTTGCTTGGTCACCAAGGCATTTCTTCATATTTTCGTGCGAGTCTGTTGGTATCACTGTACCGCTTAGTTGTAGCAGCATTTCTCCACCTTGGGTTTTGCGTATTTTAGTTACCATGTTTCCGAATGCGTTCAGATTAGAGTCAGTCTTAATTTTGCGTAGAATTTCAGCATAGGTAAGATTCCCATTTTTCGAGATCAATATGGCCTGGGGCTTGGTCTTCGGCAATTTCGTAGACTTTTGGTTAGCTTTCCTAGCTACTATGTTCCACGGCTCCTCCATTGGTTTCAGAGTGCAGCAGTTAGCCTCTTGTGATGTTTTCTGGCAGCGACTTTGTGGTGCCTTGTAAATTGTTGGTATTGGCGTTGTCCTTCATTATAATTGATCGTTTAAACTGACCAATCAGATTTGTTCTCGCCCGGGTTTTTGGCGAATTGAAACATGTTCGTTTCGTTTGTTGTTGAGTCTGCTCCTCTGCAATTGGTTCTTCAGAGCTCTTTGCGCGGCCTCTTTTCGGCTGGGTAATCGGGAGAGATGCCGCTCTAACTTCTCTTGTTGCTTGTTTTTGCAGTTGCGATATTTGGTCTATTAAATTTCGCATGTGCTGGTTGACATGTCTTTGCTTCTGGCTGTGCGTGAGAGAGATTAGCTTATCTATTAGCACTCCCAGAGCGGAGAGCGCGTTTTCTCCTTCGCTCATTGTTATCATCAAATCGCTGCTATTGGTTTTATTTGATGAAGATATGTTGACTACGCTGGAGTCGTTAGTCGAAGCTAAGCCATTGTCAACAGGAGTCATCTCGCAGGCAGATGGTTTAGCAACTTTATTGCTCTGCAATATAGGCATTGTTGCCTGACGGTCCGGCGATCGGGGAGTCTTGTTGCTCCGAGTGAATGGGCTAACATCCTCCTTATTACCAGTAAAGGTATTTGCCTGTTTGGCTTTAGCTGACATTTCCTCAGCTAGGCCTACAGCAATCCTTTAGTACTGGTTGTCACGGAAATTCCTCAGGAATAAGTCCCTCGGTAATTTCTTTTGGTGTGGAGCGTGGGTTGTGGGATGTGTTGCTTTTGTGGAAGGGAGAGAGAGAATATGCGCTCTTTGCGAATTCTCTTTTCTTTGTACCTTCGCACAAGAAAAAATAGATATTTAAAATATGTTTTATCACTTACTTCTTTTACACAAGAGCACCTGCTCAGTTCTGTGGTTTGTCTTGGGTGATGTGGGCACTGTGTTTTCGCGCACTTGGAAAATAATTTTGCGGTATTTCCACTAGTAGTTGGTGCCATAAGCGGAGCACCAGAAAAACACGTCACTTTCACTTCACTTCACATATGTTGATACAAACGCTTATGGCAGTCTGTCGCGCTCTATGTGTTCCGCACTTCACTCAAAACTAATTTGCATACACAATAATGTTACAGATATTCATGCCTAATTATTTTGCAAAACCTAAAGGTAGGCTATAACTTGCGATCTTACAGTCTTTTTCTTACGGGTTATTTCTTACGGGTTATTTCTTCCGTAAATTTTAATATTTTGTTCAAAGTGAAATTTTTATGCAAAAAATAAGTAAAAATAGGTAAATATTTTTTTGTTTTAAATTATCAATTGTTATTACAAATGATATAAGAGAGCTATAATAGAGCTATTTTGTGCTTTTATTTGTAAAATAACGTCAAGTTTGTTAGAGCTGTGAATAATTTTACATTTTACATATTAGTGGCATCACCACTCTACCTCCTCTTTCTATCTTCCATTCTACTGTCAACTCTACTGTCGCCCTACTGCCGTTGGCAAATATAAGTAAGAAATATTCAAGTTAGCGGGAACGACAACTGTCGGCCTGCAGTCGTGTAGTCGTGCAGCTAACAAAATAACAGTGTCCATAAGAACGTCTGTATTTTAATATTTGACAGATGTAGTTTGCAGTCTGTCGCGCTCTATGTGTTCCGCACTTCACTCGAAACTAATTTGTATGCACAATAATGTTACAGATTTTCACGCCTAATTATTTTGCAAAACCTAAAGGTAGGCTATAACTAGCGATCTTACAGTCTTTTTCTTACGGGTTATTTCTTACGGGTTATTTCTTACGGGTTTTTTCTTACGGTTTTGCTATCACTTTTTTTTCATTTAGGTCCCGCAGCAAAATCCCTATCTTATCCAAGACTGCCGTATGGAACTTCGTTCCAAAAATGCTCCCGCAAGAAGTGGAGGCGCTTTTGGAAGCTCCGGAAATTGTAATTACACCAGAAGCACCGACTGATGAAGATGAAGATAGACTTTCTGATGATGACGAAATGGGAGATTTGGATATATTTAATGATTATTCAATTGATTTAGATGTAAATGAAGATATGGAATGAAGTTAAAGCAAAATCAATCAATTATTAATGTATTCTTTTGAAATTAAGCTTTGATTCCATAAGGGAGCTGCCTCTTTTGGGGGTAGGGTGTGTGTCATCGGGTTTATTTTTTGTTTTTCATATTTACATATATGCGTTGTTTAGTATCTGTACCGAATTTCAAGGCACTGAGTAAGTTTTTAGAGTTTATGCCAAAAAAAACGCATTCTGTCCGATTGTGCACTTGTAACATATGGTCTATCTCAAGTTGATTGTAAATACACTTCCTAGAATGTATGATTAATATTTGTAACTAGGCTTAATATTGTATTTAAGACAACGTAATAAAGAAAATGAGGTAGTTGCCCACGAAAACTGAACCGAATAATTAATTGGCGATTCTGCCAGGAGATTCAACTAATTCTCCCGCGGACCAAACACTATAACAAACAAGTAAGGAAGGGCTAAGTTCGGGTGTCACCGAACATTTTATACTCTCGCATGATAAAGTGATAATCGAGATTTCATTATCCGTCATTTACATATTTTTCAAATACCGTATTTGTGTAAAGTTTTATTCCGCTATCATCATTGGTTCCTAATGTATATATTATACAGAGAAGGCATCAGATGGAATTCAAAATAGCGTTGTTAACCGATTTCACCCATATTTCGTACATGTCATCAGGGTGTTAAGAAAATATTATATACCGAATTTCATTGAAATCGGTGGAGTAGTTCCTGAGATATGGTTTTTGGTCCATAAGTGGGCGACGCCGCGCCCATTTTCAATTTAAAAAAAACCTAGATGCAGCTTCCTACTGCCATTTCTTCCGTAAAATTTAGTGTTTCTGACGATTTTTGTTAGTCGGTTAACGCACTTTTAGTGATTTTCAACACAACCTTTGTATGGGAGGTGGGCGTGGTTATTATTCGATTTTTTCCATTTTTGAACTGAAACTTGAAAAATTTAGTACGGGGCGGGGCCACACCCACTTTTCCAAAAAACTTACGTCCAAATATGCCCCTCCCTAATGCGATCCTTTGTGCCAAATTTCACTTTAATATCTTTATTTATGGCTTAGCTATGACACTTTATAGGTTTTCGGTTTTCGCCATTTTGTGGGCGTGGCAGTAGGCCGATTTTGCCCATCTTCGAACTTAACCTTCTTATGGAGCCAAGAAATACGTGTACCAAGTTTCATCATGATATCTCAATTTTTACTCAAGTTACAGCTTGCACGGACGGACGGACAGACGGACGGACAGACATCCGGATTTCAACTCTACTCGTCACCCTGATCACTTTGGTATATATTACCCTATATCTAACTCTTTTAGTTTTAGGACTTACAAACAACCGTTATGTGAACAAAACGATAATACTCTCCTTTGCAACTTTGTTGCGAGAGTATAAAAAATCACATACATTTCACTTACTTACCTTCTTGTTGTACGAGCCTCCTTTACGATGTTACGATCACGAATGACATGCGTCTTTCAATCGTTTTTTTATTACCCTTTTTGGGATTTTTTTTGGCACTATTGACAATTATGTTTTCTCCTTCGCACTCATTCAAATAAATCAAGAAATGAAAGAAACTTTTTACATCACATTTAGGTAAACAAAAAATAACCCGAAAATGTGCGTTGGTGTTAGTGTATAGAGAAAAAAATGTGTAGTGGCAGGAAGGAAATACCATTAATGTGTGTGTGTTTCTAAAACACCAACAATTAATATTTTCAAGGCCAAATTTATGCCAGGAATTTCCTTATATGTATATCGGACCGTATTAAATACCTGTATTGTTTAAGCCCAATTTTTTAATTTTGTTCACAAAACAATCATTACAAAATTTTTAAATAAAATAATATTCGTACTTACTTCTTTGCTGTTAAAAAAACGTCTGCCAACAAGAACACAAAACGTGCCACGAGCGGCACGGTCTATAAGTCTGTCCCCGTCGTCTTCTCGCCTCCAGAGAACCAATTTTGGTTTGTAAAATGACCACATTAAAAATCATATATGTATGTATGTTCGAGTGTTAAGCGAAGTTTGCGTGGAATTCTGGGCTGCATCTCACAACCGCTCTGAGATACCTAAAATCGTCTAGCGCTGATCTAAATTGGCTTTTGCATCGTCACAGCAATGGTATACATACATATGTACATATGACGTTGGCTTTCTTATTGCTTCAAGGTGGCGCTCCATATTTTTCGTCATAAGACGTACAAGTCATTTCTTGCATCCAGGTCCTCTTTTTTTTAACCGTAGAACGTTTTCTATGTAATTTTTTAACTTCTTTCATTTTTCCTAGTTTTGAAGCATGCCAGTCCAATGACGTCTGCGTTTACTGACCCGAACATTTTGCTATGTTTGCTAGCGTATGCATTTGAAAAACGCCTGTTCAGCGTTGTCCTCGGTTGTGTCGTTGTAAATACATGACGGATCTTCAGTTTTTTTTCCATTTTATATAGATACTTCCTAAAATATCCGTGAGTAGATAGCATCTGCTAATAACAATCCACCTCGCCAGGTTTTTTGCGGGATTAGTCATGACGTCCTCCTAATGAATTTGCCATTGCTCCAAGCCATCATTCTTTATTTCCTTATTTGTGGTGGTGCCATTTGTTTTTCGTCTTTTCAAATGAAAGTAGGTTGATGGAAGTGCTTTTGCTTATTCCCTTTACAGCTTTACCTGAAAGTGTGCGGTATACCTATACTACTCTCAGAGCAGCTGGAAAATACACCTTGTACAGGGCTTTTCATCGGTTGTGTTGCCTCAATGAGTCTGCCCATAGAAGCTTCCGTTTCTGCAATGTTGGGCATCAGCCCGCTAAGTTGGAAAGCTAATTTGGGCGCCTTGGATTTTTTCGCAGCGTATTGGATTTGTTCCCAGAAGTTAATCTTGGGGTCTAATATTACACCCAGGTAATTGGTAATGTTTTGTTTTCGTAGGTCTCTGTTGTTGTATTGAAGTCTACATACTATCGTCGGAATATCTTTCTTTGTTAGGAATACCAGCTCAGTTTTGTCAGTGGAAAGTTTAATACTCCTTGCGTCAAGCCACATTTGTGCTCTGATCATAATCTGGCTTAAGGGAGTATTCTGATCTAGAAATTTAAAAAAATCGCAATTTTTTTTATTTTCAAAGTTTAACTATTCAAGAATATGTGTACAAGAGGATTTTTCAAAATTCAAATTATTTTCGGAGATATAGGCATTTTTCTGACCCGGCATCCAAACTGATTCAGCCGGAACTAATCGAACAAAAGACTTTACGCGAAACTTTAAACGCATTTTTCTCAAAACTGTCTTTTTCGGAACGATAACCACGATTTCTCAAGTTCTACTGGACCGATTTACTTAAAATTTTTATAGAGTCTTCTTTATAGGCTTGTTTATGGTTGGAACCAGTCACATCCCCATTTTTATTTTTATTATTTTTAAAAAATTCGAAATAGTGATCCAAAAAAACTTCTTTTTTCAGGCAGCCGCCATTTTGTGAAAAAAAACTTTCCCACTTTTCCGTAGTTCCTGCCATTTCCTGCGTTTCAGATAACTAGGAAGGTCGAAATCATGGGTATGGTCACGTGGAAATTTTTAGAGACCCCCCACTTCGTCAGCTCATAATTATTGAAATTTTTTACTTTTTAATTTTTTTCTGTACTCTTCTAAAATTAACAAATAACTAATATGGATAGTAAAAATATTAACTGCCTTTTTTTACGACAATTTGAAAATTACCTGAAATTCATGCTTCTATACCCCCTTAACTTCCTCCACGCAATTTCAGTTTCTCGCGCCTCCGTACCTCTGTTGGTATGACGTCTGATCAAGCTGACTTATTTGATTTCCTTGCCGAGAGTTGCAGCTTTTTGATGGTAAAGAGCTGTATTTTGTTGTGGAGTTCAGTCGGTCTTGTTTCATTCCATGTGTAGAAAATAAGGCAATAGCACTTTTTTCATTTTACCTGCATTCAATTGAAGCAGTAGTGTCACCTATATTTTTCATAATGACCGTGTACCCTAGGCCCCACGAATTCATGTTTTCGTCTTTTCGGAGTTCTTCCCATCATTCTTTTTTCTCGTCTCGATGACGCGAGTCAATGTCTATCTCAAATTTGTACCCATTTCCTTTTATGCTAGACGAAAAATGCAACAATAATATTTGCCATTTATGTAAACATCATACTCGTATATATAGACCGGGAGCTGAGTAGAGTTGAGTGTGCAAAATATGAGGAGCGCATTCTATAAATAGTTTTGAACATAGAAATTGCAGATTATGATTCTGAATGTTGCCGGGAGACTTATTGATCCTATTTTTTTTTACTCCATCCCCGATAAATTGGACGGAACAAATGCTTTACAATTTTAATTGTTGTTTTATTGAAAATATCCAATTGTTTTTTATGATTAAAGATACTTATATCTACTCAATTGGAATAAAAAAATAAAAACAAAAAATAAAAGAAAAATTGTTGGAAAGAAAATTTATTACGAAAAATCAAATTTTTACATATGTAAATTTAAAAAAAAAAGTGAATTAACAATCTTTTTTGTTTTGACAGTCATTATTAATGCAATTGCATAACAAAATACAGCCAAGTTGTGATTTTTTGCAAGAACAAGACTGTGTTTGACATTTCGATGTGCATTTACAAGGCTGAATCAACAATTCGGGCAATGGTGGTTTCGTCAGTTGCCGTGGGTACAATTTATCATATCTGTTTTCATAGCCTAATAAGGTGTAATCAATAGGCTCTAGTCGTGTTTGGTCAGTATTTATCCATACATATGTTTGTGGTGAAGCTCTTAACAAATGTAAATGTAGAACATCTGATGTACAAATTACTCTTGATAAATTTCAGCGACAAATGTTTTCGCCAAGGGATTCAGCAGCCAAATGACATCCTGAAATGTATTTATTCTTATATGAACCGTCGAACCACAGACTTGAACAACCTAGACGTGCTAGTTTATTCCAAAAATAAATTCCCAAGATAAAAACATCTGTATCAACGCTAAGGATTATGATATGGGCAGATTGGATTTTACTGCGTGAAACATGTGAGAAAACATCCTTGAATCGGCTTCTAAATGGTTTGAATATAAGTAGGTACTTCAAGAAACGAAGAGCCTTGTAATTTAAACATTTTTTGGATCATCAAATCCCCCACAAATATATAACTCGCAATCTTCTGGTACTTGTATGTATCTAGGAGCAGCAACACAGAGGAATCGAACGAGCTGAAACTTATTTTCTGTGCTTGAAAAGAAATTTTTACAATTAGTTGGAATTTTTGTGTGATCATTTGTAATTATAAAATTTTTAACCGTTTCATTTTTACTTCGTAAAGTTGACTCGAAATATTTTATCCAAATGTCATCATATCTGTCAAATACAATACTCGTATCTATGCGTTTTACATTTAGCTGCAAGGAAAAATTATGAATTGTTTTGAAGAATGCCCCAGCAAAATCGCCAAACGTGTTAAATTTTTTTAATTGGATTCGATGAATAAGTACCATACCATCACCAATATAAATTTTCGAAGTTTCTAAATTTAAAATATCCTGCCGCGTGTTTGTACCACATTTAAAATTATTTTGAATTTCGAGAACAAGTTCCGATTTTGGAGATTTCCTATAAAGTCCTTCTGCGTCAAAAAGATACTTGCAATAATTGAAAATTTCATAAGATGCTAAAGTTTTTATGTCAAATCCACGTTGATTAGCCACCATAAATATTTTTTGAAAGAAACTTATATCTTGCAACTTTTTATTAGAAGTAGCTGTACTTTTATTTGCAGGAGTAGTTACAAAATTATAAAATTTACTTTTTTTTATGGGATCGGTTAACTTTTTATTTTTCAATATAAGTCGCTCATTTTCGTATGTTTTTAACATAGCCTCACCATTTTCTACTATATTTAGTAAACATTGCGAAGAAGATTCTTCTGCAAGTTCACCGGTGTAAATATTTCGAAGCGCGCGGTTCTCGTTGTCATCATTGTAAGGATTACATGCATTAAAATACTTTATAATATTTTGAATATCTTTTTCGTCTTTGCCGATCTTGGATTGCGTCCATTCATTGTGATAATTAATGTCACTGGTAGAATCTTCTTGTATTCCGAGATATGAAGCAAGAGCCTCATGAATGGCGTTTTTAAACGGATAAAGAAGCAGCCATCTCTGCATCGCTTCTTCATTTTTACTGATGCGAATTAAACCTCCAGTCACTACTGAAGATCGGTTTTGAGACTGCTCTAGTGCTAAGGCGGGGCTAACTCCATTAAAGTTACCATCCGTTCGTTTGACGGACAGTATTCCTCGCTTTATATCATCTTCAACTTCTAAAGGTAGTTTCATCATATCTTGTAAATAAAGAGTCACTCCGCGAATGTAATTCGTGTGATTCGTAGAGAACAAGTAAGGTAACATTTTTTTTACAAAATTGTTTTGACTGCTTTTCAATAAATAGCTACTGTCCTTATAATTCGGTATTGAAGGCTGCATTCTTTCTTTGAAATGAAAAATTTCTTGACAGTTTAGAATTTTTATATCGAATTCATTGTGCTTTGCTGGAGGCTTCAGTTTGATTAAATTTATTTCATTTTCGTTAGGTTTTTGTTCTTGATAAATCACCATTGTTGTAACATGAGTCGAGTCTTTTCCGCTTAATGTCTCTTCATTGAAATCATTGTTATCAATAGCTCCATGTAAAAATAACGATGAATCTCGAACTATATTTTTAGGAGTAAGCAGCTTTTTTTCATATGTTCACACACAATTGACGTTGTTACTTCTTTATCGAGATTCTTTAATACTTTGTAACTGATACAATGCCCAACTTTATTCAATACGGTGATTAAATGTTTAGATCGAGTCAAATAATGGATAGAAATTAAAATTTCGTCACATAAATACTTATTTGGTATTACTTCAGTACTTATTATTTCTTTGCGAAGTTGTTTTGCTACTTGAACAATATGATTTGCTGATTTTGAGGTACGAATATGTTCAATGATGTCACCCAGTGGTATGTTGGTCACAATTACCATTGATGATTTCGATCGATCACTTGGATGTGAAAATATAATGTTTTCACCACACTTATCAATAAGTAATGATTTTATAACGCGGTTTTCTACAACTACATCTTCTATTTCAGTGAGTTCAGCTAGTCGCTTAGCCAATAATGACACTTCAAAAGTGTGAGATGTTAATTGATCTTTTATTTCATCCATCAGCTTCTCAAATGCTTGTATAAGTATGTCATGTGGTATTTTATTTTGAGGTCTACCTGCTGAATTTTCTGAATTTCTTGCTAGTCGTAGATAATCATGATAACAGTGTTTATGGTACGCACTTCCATAGCAAATAAATCAACTGGATTTTCGCAAGTGCTAATTTTTGTGTAAACATCATCTTGTTTTTTTCGGGCAGTCTTTAAAATTTGTTCCGCTGCCGAAATCTCAGAACACATCTACAGGTTTTTGTTTTTATTTTTCGTTACTTTACCACAGATTAAACAATATTTTTCTTTGTCAAATTTTAAAGAAGCTCTTGATGACTTACGGACAGATTCAGTACCAGAAACAGTTGCTTCTACTGCAGAAGAGGTGGAAATGGAGACATTCTTCTGCTTATACAATTCCACTTCTCGACGCCTTATTTTTTCTTCACTACTGTAAATTGCCATACAAGCTCGAAGCCATGAACAATTGTGTTCTGTAAAGTCTGTATTATTTTTTATTTTCTCACTAATGTCATCTTTTCTCCGATTTGCTGCATTTTGAATGTTGATGAACGATTGTGGTTTCGGTTTTTAACTAAATTATCCGTTTTATCACAATACAAACGCGTTACTTCGTTTAGTCTTACATTTATCATTTGTAGTGATATTGTCCACGATTTTGTTTAACTATAACACTAATAGAACACTTGAATACAAGAAAACATCAATAATTTTGCTTAGATACAACAATATGAACAGTTAAGCACTAAGAATTAGTCACTACTGACTATTACAAGGGCTATGACACATCGACGCGCATAGCGGAGAGTGGGGGGTAGGGCAAAGGGAAAGGGACCAGCACAGCTGCCGGCAACATGTTTTTTTTTGTTGTGTGGGATCTCAGGTAAAATAATTTGAGCATAGTTGCCGGTCCTCACATTTTGCATACTCAACTCCCTTTGCCGCCTGCACTTATAATAAATATGCTTGCTAAGAATATGAAATGTATTCAGTAAGGATTTGCAATTAATAAAGCAGAGTCGAACTTAAATTGTTTTTTCTTAATTCAACGCAGAATCACGCGTTTAACTGGGGACTCGGTTTTTACCCTAACTGCAGCCATACAGGGTATCATGGGAACGCAAACATGCAGTTCGAAGCACCACATTATCATAAAAACCGGACCACCCATCGAGAAGATGCAACGAAGAAGGAAAGTACAATGCTAATGTACGAATCTGTTACCAACACCAATCACGTCCAGATCCGATGAAAGTAGATGATTGGCACCAAAACATGCGACCAGTTTAGTATAACGACTTACACAATCGAAGAACTACAACTACTACAACTACTGATGATACCTATGAAACAGGGAGCGCCTTTTTTAGGAGAATGAACGGATTTTCATGTTTGCAAAGACGCTGCCAAGCGACTGGTATGTCCACTAACATAGATACAGGGGCTACAAATATTTAAATAAGTACTAAAGGTAGAATAGGAAAGTTAAGATGCTTAAAATAAGGATGCTTCATGAATATTCTTTGACGAAATCTTTGAAAATTGTAACATTATCGCAATTTAGTTTTTTTTGAAAGCGAAGCTTTACGGGAATTTGATCTGCTCCTAAGTGAACCAGGTCTTAGAGCAATGAAAGCTGAAATCAAACTTTTTGAATATAAAATAACAAACAAATATAAACAAAGACACAAGCGGGCAAAAAGTGAATTATATAATCAATAACGAAAAATATAAAAGTGATTTTTGAAAATATTATGAGAATAAATGAAACAAGATGAGAAAATCTAGCCTTTACAACTACGATAGAAGCTACAATTAGGACAAAATCAGAATGTCCTATTTGGGTGAGACGATATCCCTAAACGATAGCAGATAATGAATTTATAAATTGTGAAATAACCAAATTGTGAAATAACCGCATTATTAAACCTACTAAAAGTCCATACAACTCTCCAATCTGAACCATTACAGAAAAAGGTACCGAAAATGGAAGGAAACCTAAAAGATGTATAGTTGTACATTTTCAAAAGCTTAATTTAGCTTAATTAAGCAAAAACGAGGATGGAGTCATGTGTAGAAGTTCACGCAAGTGAGGAATGTTCTCTGATCGCCATTCACTTGGGAGTGGCCAGAAACGATTCTTTTACACATGGCTCAAGCAGCTCACTACTTCCGGTCTTTGACCAATAAATTCAGCCTCCACGACGAAACATTCCCAAATGGGTTGAGGCTGATTGACTTCGCCGGGGCCCAATATATGGTTATCTGTAGTACTAGATTCCAGCATAAGAAGATTCATCAAGCTACCTGGCTGTCTCCGGATCGAAAAACTACCAACCAGATCGATCATGTTGTGATAGACGGAAGACACGTCTCCAGTGTTTTAGATGTGCGTGCGCTCCGAGGTCCTAACATCGACTCGGACCACTATCTTGTTGCAGCCAAGATTCGCACCCGCCTCTGTGCAGCAAAAAACGCACGCCAAAAAACACAAGGAAGGTTCGACGTCGAGAAGCTGCAATCACAACAGACAGCCGAACGATTTTCTACTCGGCTTGCACTTCTGCTCTCTGAGAGCACTAGTCAACAACTCGGTATAAGGGAACTGTGGGACGGCATTTCAAATTCCTTACGTACAGCTGCAAACGAAACCATTGGTTTTCGGAAAGTCGAGGAGTGCCGTGTCGCAGCGGAGAGAAAACAGACTGCCTACCTCGCAACATTACGATCGACCACTACACGTGCGGGATGGGATAGATACCAAGAGTTGAAGAGGGGAGCGAGACGCATTTGCAGACAAAAGAAGAAAGAGGCTGAAATGCGTGAGTACGAAGAGCTTGATAAGCGGGCCGACAGGGGTAATGCTCGAAAATTCTACGAAAAAATGCGGCGGCTTACAGAAGGTTTCAAGACCAGAGCATACTCTTGTAGAACCCCCAAATGTGATCTAGTCACTGATTCCCAGAGCATACTTAAATTATGGAGGGAACACTTCTCCAGCCTGCTGAATGGCAGTGAACGCACAACACCATTCCCCAATCGATGACGATGGAGCAGACGCTCCATTACCCGACCATGAAGAAGTTCGAATAGCAATTGCCCGCCTCAAGAACAACAAAGCGGCAGGGGCCGACGGACTGCCGGTCGAGCTATTCAAACACGGCGGCGAAGAACTAATAGGAAGCATGCATCAGCTTCTTTGTAAAATATGGTCGGACGAAAGCATGCCCAACGATTGGAATTTAAGTGTGCTATGCCCAATCCATAAAAAAGGAGACCCCACAATCTGCGCCAACTACGGTGAGATCAGCCTCCTCAACATCGCATATAAGGTTCTATCGAGCGTATTGTGTGAAAGATTAAAGCCCACCGTCAACAAACTGATTGGACCTTATCAGTGTAGCTTCAGACCTGGAAAATCAACAACCGACCAGTTATTCATCATGCGCCAAATCTTGGAAAAGACCCGTGAAAGGAGAATCGACACACACCACCTCTTCGTCGATTTCAAAGCTGCTTTCGACAGCACGAAAAGGAGCTGCCTTTATGCCGCGATGTCTGAATTTGGTATCCCCGCATAACTAATACGGCTGTGTAAACTGACACGAAAAGCTCCGCACACAAAAGCACACTAGGTTTCAGACAAGACGACTGCCTATCGTGCGACTTCTTCAAACTGCTTCTGGAGAAAATAGTTCGAGCTGCAGAACTCAACAGAGAAGGTACCATCTTCTATAAGAGTGTACAGCTGCTGGCGTATGCCGACGATATTGATATCATCGGCCTCAACACACGCGCCGTTAGTTCTGCTTTCTCCAGGCTGGACAAGGAAGCACAGAAAATGGGTCTCATAATTCCCGTCCTGCTATATGGTGCAGAGGCTTGGGCGATGACAGCAACCGATGAGTCGACGTTACGAGTTTTCGAGAGAAAAATTCTGCGAAAGATTTATGGTCCTTTGCGCATTGGCCACGGCGAATATCGCATTCGATATAACGATGAGCTGTACGAGATATACGACGACATTGACATAGTTCAGCGAATTAAAAGGCAGCGGCTTCCCTGGCTAGGTCATGTTGTCCGGATGGATGAAAACACTCCAGCTCTGAAAGTATTCGACGCAGTACCCGCCGGCGGAGGCAGAGGAAGAGGAAGACCTCCACTCCAAGTTGAGAATGACCTGGCTTCGCTTGGAATATCCAACTGTTGCCACGTAGCGAAAAGAAGAAACGACTGGCGCGCTGTTGTTAACTCGGCTATAATCGCGTAAGCGGTGTCTACGCCAATTAAGAAGAAAAAGAAGTCACCCGCCTGAAGAACAACAAAGCGGCATGGGCCGGTGGATTACCGGCCGAGCTATTCAAACACGGCGGCGAAGAACCGATAAGGAGCATGCATCAGCTTCTTTGTAAAATATGGTGGGATGAAAGCATGCCCAACGATTGCAATTTAAGTGTGCTCCGCCCAATCCACAAAAAGGAAAACCCCACAATCTGCGCCAACTACTGTGGGATAAGCTTCGCATATAAGGTTCTATCGAGCGTATTGTGTGAAAGATTAAAAAAAAAGGAAAGAGAATCGACATCGCATTCGTCGATTGGAAAGCTTCTTTCGACAGCACTAAAAGTAGCTGCCTTTATGCCGCGATGTCTGAATTTGGTATCCCCACAAAACGAATACGACTGCGTAAACTGACATTGAGCAATACTAAAACCTCCGTCAGGATAGGTTTCAGACAAAACGACTCCCTATCGTGCGACTTCTTCAATCTGCTCTTGGTGAAAATAATTCGAGCTGCAGAGCGTAATCGAGAAGGTACAACCTTCTATAAGAGGGTATAGGTGCGGGCGTATGCCAATGATATTAATATCATCGGCCTCAACACCCGCGCCGTTAGTTCTGCTTTCTCCAGACTGGACAAGGAAGCAAAGCAAATGGGTCTGGCAGTGAACGAGGGCAAAACGAAATGTCTCCTGTCATCAAACAAACAGTCGTCGCACTCGCGACTTGGCTCCCACGTCACTGTTGGCAGTCATAACTTTGAAGTTGTAGATAGTTTCGTATATTTGGGAACCAGCGTAAACACCACCAACAATGTCAGCATGGAAATCCAACGCAGGATAACTCTTGCCAACAGGTGCTACTTCGGACTGAATAGACAATTGAGAAGTAAAGTCCTCTCTCGGCGAACAAAAACCAAATTCTATAAGTCACTCATAATTCCCGTCCTGCTATAAGATGCAAAGTCTTGGACGATGAAAACAACTGATGAGTCGACGTTGCGAAAGTTCTGCGAAAGATTTATGTTCTTTGCGCGTTGGCCACGGCAAATATAGCATTCGATGAAACGGTGAGCTGTATGGGATATACGACGACATTGACATAGTTCAGCGTATTAAGAGACAGCGGCTACGCTTGCTAGGTCATGTTGTCCGAATGGACGAGGACACTCTAGCTCTGAAATAATTCGACGCAGTACCCGCCGGGGTATGCAGAGAAAGAGGAAGACCTGCACTCCGTTGGAAGGACTAAGTGGAGAAGGACCTGGGTTCGCTTGAAATATCCAATTGGCGCCACGTGGCGAAAGAAAGAAACGACTGGCGCGCTGTTGTTAACTCGGCTATAATCGCGTAAGCGGTGTCTACGCCAATGAAGAAGAAGCAAAAGTTTTCACAACATTGGACTTAGAGTCAGGTTTTCACCAAATTTTGATCAAATAATCAAATTCGCAAATGTTTATATTGACGATGTACTGATATATTCTTCCTCACATGAAGAATACGTTGAGCATATTCGCACAATTATAACTGCACTTCACAATGCCAATATGATAATTTCAAACGAACATTTTTTTTAGGACTCCGTAGAGTACCTTGGGCATATAATAAAATAGTTGTAGATCCTAATAAATTCCAAACGATAAAGGATTACCCAACTCCAAAAACGTTATGTACAAGAATTGCGATCATTCCTACATATTTAACAAAAATAAAAAATGCATTACAAACTCAAGTCGAATTATTCCAACCAGATTTCAACAAACCCTTTGAATTGACGACAGATGCAAGTAACTTTTCAATAAGAGCAGGACCCTCTCAAAATAGTAAACCTATTTCAATTATATGTACTCTGTACAACTCTTTGTCAAACTGAACAGAATTTCAGCTCAAGCGAAAAAATATGAACGCAGACCAAATAAACAACTAATCGGAGCTACGCCAATACCAAATAAAGTAAATTAATATATAAGTACATATAGATCTATTTCACATGAATCGAAACATTTATATAATATACATATATTGGGTATCTCCAGTGCTACCAATCACATTGTGTCATGACATATAGTATTGGAAAGGTGAGGTAACCAAAAAAATTAAATTCGGAGAAGTTGAAAAAAATTTCAGCTGTTCAAAAATGTGTGAAAATAATGAAGAAATTCGCTATATTTTGAAATTTTTATATAAAAAAGGGAAGAATGCCCGCAAGCCACGAATGAAATTTGTGAAGTTTACGGAGATCTTACGGATGTTGTATCAGTTCGTGTAGCACAACAATGGTTCAATCGATTCCGTTCTGGAAATTTCGATTTACACTGATGAAAGTTTTACACTGATGAAATTATGTCTCTAGCGAAAAAAGGGCAAAAAGAAATTTACCGAAATGGTACATATTTGTTTACTTATTATTAAATAGAAATAAAAAGAAATAAGTTGAAGTTTGATTAGTAATACGAAAAGACTTTTTCGGCTACCCACTATATAAGTATTCAAAATACTGCTACATAAGGGGAATTCCAGATATTAAAATTGTGTACCTAAATGCTACTTAATCGAACAGGTACAGTATTTTATAAGAGTGTGCAGCTGCGGGCGTATGCCGATGATATTGGGATCATTTGCCTCAACACCCGCGCCGTTAGTTCTGCTTTCTCCAGACTGGACAAGGTAGGAAAAAAATGAATCTGGTAATGAACGAGGGCAAGACGAAATATCTCCTGTCACTGATGAAAGTCATAACTTTGAAGTCGTAGATAATTTCGTCTATCTTGGAACCAGTGTAAACACCACCAACAATGTCAGCCTGGATATCCAACGCAGGATAACTCTTGCCAACAGGTGCTACTTCGGACTGAATAGCCAATTGAGAAGTAAAGTCCTCTCTCGGCGAACAAAAACCAAACTCTATAAGTCACTCATAATTCCAATTGGCGCCACGTAGCGAAAAGAAGAAACGACTAACGCGCTGTTGTTAACTCGGCTATAATTGCGTAAGCGGTGTCTACGCCAGTAAAGAAGAAGAAAAAGTGCTAAGTTTGTAATGGCTGATAACGAGTCAGCATTAAACAGTATTAAGCTGTTTATAGTTAAATGTTATCTAGAGTGTTAAATTTCCCAGGTGGTGATACTCCGATATTTACCGATGTGGTATCTACTTTCTTTTTGTTTTACGTGAAAAAAAATTTGATTTGGAGACATATTTGGTTACAAAGAGTTTCAATCCAATGCATGTGTTTTGGATACAGAAGATTTAGTTATCGATTCTCAAAGCCCAAGCCTCTGAAAAGAGTTCGACATCCACCACGAACCATTTCGACGCTGGAAGCAGTTAAACGATTACTGCAAATGTAACTTCCAAACCTGAAGTTGTAGGTAGTTTTCAAGAAGTCGGTTTGTCACCAGAATCTACATGCAGCACAATAAATCACCGCAAGGGTAATTATTCGCGTTCAGGTATTGCCGATGTGCTTAGTTTGCATTCAGGTTTAGTTAATGTGAAGCAACAAAAGTTAGAAATAGAAAACAAAATTGAAAGATAGAGAGCTAGGTTTAAAAGAAAAATAACAAAAATGTAGGATTTAAAAATGAAAAAATAAACTCGCTTTGTTCATAAATTTTTTATGTTTCTTCTTGTCCTTTCAAACTACAGTTTTCATTTGAGTTAGCTTGTAGCAACATGTTGTGAAGGATACCACATGCCAAAGTCCATCTACAAAAATTTTTATAATTAGTTTGATTTGCTAATCGAAAAGGTAGTTCTTTTTTCTTTTAATTTTCCAAAACTCTACATTTAAAGAAGTATTGATTGAATGTATGGTCGACTTCCTAAACGCAAGTTGCAATGCATATTTACAATGCATAGGTTTCCTAAACTCATACCTGAATTTTGTGGCAACGCCTAATGTTTCTAAACGGTTGGTAACTCATTTTTATGCGCATCAATTCTCAAAATCGTGCATCAGTTTCATTTGGTATGCACACGCTGTGAGCTACAATGTCAGAAAAAATAATGTTTTATTTCTTATATTTAAATTTTTTATTATATGTTTATTTGTGCTAAATTTGTTATAAATAATTAAACATTTATGTTACAGAGGAAAAAAGTGGAGACACGATCGCAAGAAATTATTAATTGCTACTAGATTTAGCCAAGAACCCGATTTTAGCTATTTAAACTATTTTGAGAGAAATAAAAAATGTAGAAAGCACCTTTCCATTTACGCGAAATGAAATAGCCGGATGTTTCTTGAACATTATGGGGACATATAAACGCATAAAAAAAGAAACAGAACATCCGGGGAATCTGCATCAAGCTGGGAATACTTAGACGAATTCGATCAAATGTTTGGGAGTCGTAGTAGCATTGATGTACCACTTGAAATGATCGAGTATTCCTTGGACGACGTGACTATTACTCCGTACTCTTTGAGTAGTCCTTCGCCTACAGAAAGAATTGTTGAACAAGATGGTATGGCCCTCGAACTCAGTGAAAAGAAAGATAGATAACATAATTGAATTTTTGCAAAAGGAATAGGAAGTTTTAAATAAATGAAAATGAAAACTGAAAAGGAGAAGCTGGAAATCAAAAGGAGACTAACTTCGTGCTTTACTCCAAAAAAACAGCAGAGAAACGTGTGCAATAGTAAAATCTGAACAAAAATGTGTTTTTGTTTTATGAATGTGCGGTTTATTTAAAATAAATTAGTATAAGTTAAAATAAATGGAGTCGAATGAATTTTTGTTTTATTCTATACTATTAGTCAAATTGTATTTTCTTTAAAAAATCATTTAGGTAAACTTGTAAAAAACGTTGCTAGCGCATCTCGTTTCTATTGGGCTTCAATTTTTTGTAAGGAAGGAAGGTAGGTAGGTAGGTAGGTAGGTAGGAGTGCAGCCCTATCGGGCTCAATTAGCACTTGATGTGCCATTTTGATACACTATTCGTAGAACCTCCTGCATCTGCTCTTACGTTTCACCTACTCTCTCAAACCATTTTGAGGTTTCGATGAAACTACTTATGTCCGATATGCTTTTGGTGGAAATCCATTCAAGGTTTGGTGCTTGGTGGATTCCGAGTGTTTTGTGTCGGATCTGTGCTAGAGCTGGGCATTCGCAGAGAAAGTGGAAGATTGTTTCCTTGTTCCCTGCTACTCCGCAGCCACGGCAGATGTCGTTGTAGGGCAAGCCCATTTTGGACGCATGTTCCCCAAATGGCCAGTGCCCTGTTGTGGTAGCTGTTATTATGTAAATACTTTTTCTTGACCTATTTAATAAGTCATTGGTTCTTTTTCTGTCATATGTTGGCCATAATTGTTTAGTTATGACGCATTTTGTAATGTTTTTCCACCTGTTGTTTGCAATTTGCTGAAATTGTCTATTGATCTCTCCTTTTATCGATCCTAGCGGGCTTGGTATTAGCTCCGCCTTGGATTCATTGAGGAAAGCTCCTGCCTTTGCCAACTCGTCTGCTTTTTCGTTACCGAAAATGTTCCTGTGGCCGGGAACCCAGACAAAGTTTAGCTGGAGCTTGTCTTCTATTGAGCTTAGTGCTCTCTTGCAGTTGTGAACTGTACTGGAATTTGTCATGGGTGAAGACAAAGCCAGGAGGGCCGCCTGGCTGTCCGTAAATATAGTTGCTTTATGTATATTCCCGTGGTTTTCTAATAGAACTTCGCAGGCTTTTTCT
The DNA here is from genome assembly GCF_024586455.1 of Bactrocera neohumeralis. Taxonomy (NCBI): domain Eukaryota; kingdom Metazoa; phylum Arthropoda; class Insecta; order Diptera; family Tephritidae; genus Bactrocera; species Bactrocera neohumeralis. Next base: position 66,187 of record NW_026089805.1, on the reverse strand, counting down.
ATGCCTAGTACTTCTGCTTGGAAGATGCTAGCCGAGTTCGGTAGACGTATAGAGAGAGATATGCCTAGATCAGCGGAGAATACCCCGTGCCTACTCCGCAGTCCATTTTGGACCCGTCGGTATAGATTGAGGTGGTATCTTCCTCTACCATTGAACCTCTTCTCCATTCTCGTCTAGATGGTATCCTCACCTGGAAGTGTCTATTGAAATCCAGCTTTGGGAGAATGTAGTCTGATTTGTTAAGAGTGAACTTGTTTAGAATTACACTATGTCCGTAGTTCTGCTGATTCCAACCTCCCAATTCTTTTATTCTTATCGCCGCAATAGCTGCTGTTTTGTGAATAAAAATGTCCATTGGTAGTTGATGCAGGATCACATTGAGCGCATCAGTCGGACATGACCTGATTGCACCCGTAACACCCGCACATGCTGCTCTTTGTATTCCATTTAATTTTCTAATATTGTATTGTTTGTTTAGCGCTGGCCACCATACCAGAGCTCCATATGTAAGTATAGGTCTTATGATAGCCGTATACATCCACATGATTATACTTGGTTTAAGGCCCAAATTCTTGTTGACGATTTTCTTACAAGTATAGTAGGCCATGTATGCTTTGTTTATTCTTTTTTCTATATTTATTTTCCAGGACAGTTTGGTGTCAATCTCCACCCCCAAGTATTTAGCTGTGGGGGATAGAGTGAGTGTAGTACCGTTTAGTACCGGAAGTTGAAACTGAGGTATTTTGGTTCTGCTAGTGAATAGCATCAATTCTGTTTTGTTCGGGTTAACTCCTAGACCATTGTTTTTAGCCCATAGGTTTAACCTACGAAGTGCTCTTTCCATAATCTCGCTGACTGTTGAAGGAAACATGCCTGAGACCAACAACACTATATCGTCTGCATACGCTACTGCTTTCACTCCTCCACCGTTTAGTTGGAGTAGTATTTCGTTCAGCGCTGCAACCCATAGAAGCGGAGAGAGGACCCCCCCTTGAGGCGTTCCTCTACTCACATAGCTTGTTTGTGTTGCAGCGCCGTTTGAAGCTATAATCTTCTTATTCTCAAGCATCGATAGTATCCATCTGCACACAGTGTCGTCTATACCACCATGTGCCAGAGAATTAATTATCGCATTTACTTCTATGTTGTTGAAGGCGCCCTCTATGTCTAGAAATGCAGCCATGGTGTATTGTTTGTGATGTAGTGATTTTTCAATTACACTTATCACCTCGTGAAGGGCGGTTTCGGTTGATCGGCCCTTCATGTACGCATGTTGGGACTTCGATAACTTCTCCGCCATTATTGTTCTTACGTGTAGATCTATTAGCCTTTCTAGTACCTTCAGCATAAAGGAGGTAAGGCTTATAGGTCTAAAATCCTTGGCATTCTCGTGTGTTCTTCTGCCTGGTTTTGGGAGGAAGACAACCTTACTTCTTTTCCAACTTCTTGGGATGTAAGATAGTTGTATGCTAGCTTTGTATATATTGTAAAGGAAGGAAACCTTAATTTAAAAAGTTCAGTTTCATCTTCGTTCAACTCTAAGAATTCGATGTTCTGCTGCTCTTCATCGATTTTAATCATATTATGTTGTATCATGTACTTTAACACAAAAAATTTGGGAATATGAGCTAGATGCACGTTAATAAATTTCAAAATTCTGAATTTTTGTTTTAATATTCCGAACGCATCCTCAACGAAAACTCTATTGGAGCTTAAAATAGTATTGAACTTGCTCTGTTGCGTCGTTGAAACTCCATTATCTCATATGGCGCTATGAGAAAGCTTTCAAGCGGATAGGGGCTGTGGTATTGGAATGTGAGTTCCATCGATGCAACCCAACACAAAAGGACACATACTATATGTTATGACGGCGTTGTGAAAAACCATGTTTTTTGAGCAGCAGTAGTAGTTGGAAACTTTATTATTTCCGATTTTAAGCGACATATGACATTGAGTGTTCTAGAAAAAGTCTATCACTGATTTGCCGAAATGATGTGCTATTAGCAAGCTTTCAAATTGTCAGATACAATGCCTTTTCTAGGGAAACAGCGGTACGTCACGTTCCTGATTCAGCCTACATTGGTTTCATCATATTCATCAGCTTTTAAGATTGCAGTTAATTAATTTTCAATTAAATTTTGTATATTTCAGATACTGCATATATGTTTGTGCTTACCTTGACTGTGTTTCTTTGCATTCGGAAATGGGAATAAAATATATCGTCATATCTCGCAAAATTCTGTGACCTTAATAGAGCATTCTTTTTTTTTATTTTAATAAGATTCCTGATTAAATCTATATTGTTTGAAGAGTTAGCTTAGCTTAAATCAGTTCTTCAGCACTTGCTGATAAAAGAAATATGTATACTATTTTCTGTTACGTCCATCTTTGTACAAAATTTTATTTGTCTTATGTTTGTGACATATGTTTTATGTTCGAGATGCATAGTAGCGTTCCTAAACGCTGTTTATATGCAAAGCATTTATCTGCAAAGCAGAGTTGTATTAAAAGTATGATTTGCATTACATACGATTTTTTTCGAATTATGGATTGCAACTTGCGTTTAGGAAGTCGACCTATGTAAATGTTTTTTTTTTAAACTGCTCAGTACTGTTTTGTCAAAAGATGTTGGCTTAGCGGATATGCCGAATCGCCAGCAATCCATTGCCGATGACAAAAATATTTTCCAGGGTTTTACCTATTGTAAATTCGGCAAAAATTTGAACATCATGGACGCTTCCTCAGTATCCTATTGTCGCTTGTCTAATTTTTAGTGAATAGTCTCTGTTTAAATGAGCTAAACCTCTATCATACTAGTCTATTCGAGAAAAACTACCGTACCCTAGTACAACGCACCACACCTGAGAACCCCACCACGCTCAGCAAGATTTCATCACCACACACACACACACCGAACAAGACCAAAAAAGGAATTGGATCATCGCTTAGAGTATATTCGTTTTCGACACCCATCCCGCGTGCTACATTTAAGATTCGATTGAACAGCTGCTGAGATTGTATTCATTAATACGACACAGCTTCGCATCGTTTATTTGATCCGATCAGACTCTTATCTACAATAAGTTTTATACTCTCGCAACAAAGTTGCTAAGGAGAGTATTATAGTTTTGTTCACATAACGGTTGTTTGTAAGTCCTAAAACTAAAAGAGTCAGATATTGGGTTATATAACCAAAGTGATCAGGGTGACGAGTAGAGTTGAAATCCGGATGTCTGTCTGCCTGTCTGTCCGTCTGTCCGTGCAAGCTGTAACTTGAGTAAAAATTGAGATATCATGATGAAACTGGGTACATGTATTTCTTGGCTCCATAAGAAGGTTAAGTTCGAAGAGGGGCAAAATCGGCCCACTGCCACGCCCACAAAATGGCGAAAACCGAAAACTCATAAAGTGTCATAACTAGCTATAAATAAAGATATTAAAGTGAAATTTGGCACAAAGGATCGCACTAGGGAGGGGCATATCTGGACGTAGTTTTTTTGAAAAAGTGGGCGTGACCCCGCCCCGTACTAAGTTTTTTGTACATATCTCGGAAACTACTATAGCTATGTCACCTAAACTCTATAGAGTCGTTTCCTACAGGCATTTCCATATACAGTTCAAAAATGGAAGAAATCGGATACTAACCACGCCCACCATACAAAGGTTATGTTGAAAATCACTAAAAGTGAGTTAACCGACTAACAAAAATCGTAAGAAACACTAAATTTTACGGAAGAAATGGCAGAAGGAAGCTGCATCTAGGTTTTTTTTTTTTAATTTTAAAATGGGCGTGGCCTCGCCCACTTATGGTCCAAAAACCTTATCTCAGGAACTACTTGAGCGATTTCAATGAAATTCCGTATATAATAGTTTCTTAACACCCTGATGACATGTACGAAATATGGGTGAAATCGGTTAACAACCACGCCTTCTTCCAATATAACGCTATTTTGAGTTCCATCTGATGGCTTCTCTATATAATATATACATTAGGAACCAATGATGATAGCGGAATAAAACTTTACACAAATACGGTATTTGAAAAATATGTAAATGACGGATAATGAAATCTCGATTATCACTTTATCATGCGAAAGTATAAAATGTTCGGTGACACCCGAACTTAGCGCTTCCTTAGTTGTTAATTGTAACATTAATAGATTTATTATAAAAATAAAGTATCGTTTATGTCGCATCCGAGTTCCATTGCACTTTCACTTGTATATACCTACATATATAGAACATAAAGCAAGTGTAAGTAAATTATTTAAAGTCAGTGATGGGTGTTTCCCACTAATTCGGCCAATTACTCATAGCACAATTGGTTTCGCCCAGAAAAAATACTTAAAAATCGTGGTGACCAAATTTTTAAGAAGACAATACAAACCACAAAATAAACCAAAAAAGTCTAGTGCAGTGCGGTGAAATACAGTGGCAAAAAAAAAAAATATATGAATATATCTACATACATATAGAAAAAAATTTTGCTGACAAAAACGTTTTAGTAAAACAAAAAGTGGTGTTACAAAAAAACATATTTTCAAAAGAATATCTTCGTAAAATTTCGTGCCAAAAACAGGCTGCACCGAAGTTAATATACCCTTCACAGGTGCGTTTCTTTTAGTAACTGTAGTAATCCGATCTGAGCAATTTTTTCGGAGATTATGTTATTACCTTAAGCAGTAATCCGTGCCAAATTTTATGAAGATACCACGTCAAATGCGTAAGTTTTCCATACAAGCCCTTGATTCCGATCGTTCGGTTTCTATGGCAGCTATATGCTATAGTTAGCCGATCACAACATTTCTTCCGGTATTACATTATTTCTATGAACAATAACTCATACCAAATTTCGTAAAGATATATCGTCAAATGAGGAAGTTTCCCATGCAAGCATTTGATTCCGATCATTCAGTTTGCATGGCAGCTATATGCTGTAAACCGATCTGAACAATTTCTTCGGAGATCACATTGTTGCCTTAGAAAATAATCTATACCAAATTTCGTGAATATATCTTGTCAATTGCAAAAGTTTTCCATACCTGCGCTAGATTCCGAGCGTTCAGTTTGTATAGCAGCTGTATTCTATAAGAAGCTGATCTGAACAATTTCTTCGTATATTACATTATTATCTTAAAAAATAAGATGAATATACATTTTCAAATGTGAAAGTTTTCCATACAAGAACTTGATTCCGATCGTTCAGTTTGTATAGCAGCTATATGTTATAGTGGTCAGATATCGGCAGTTCCAACAAATGAGCAGCTTCTTGAAGAGAAAATGACGTTTACAAAATTTCAAAACGATATCTTAACAAGTAAGAAAGGGCTAAGTTCGGGTGTCACCGAACATTTTATACTCTCGCATGATAAAGTGATAATCGAGATTTCATTATCCGTCATTTACATATTTTTCAAATACCGTATTTGTGTAAAGTTTTATTCCGCTATCATCATTGGTTCCTAATCTATATATTATACAGAGAAGGCATCAGATGGAATTCAAAATAGCGTTATATTAAGAAGTCGCGGTTGTTAACCGATTTCACCCATATTTCGTACATGTCTTCAGGGTGTTAGGAGAATATTATGTACCGAATTATATTGAAATCGGTATAGTAGTTCCTGAGATATGGTTTTTGGTCCATAGGTGGGCGACGCCACGCCCGTTTTCAATTTTTAAAAAAAGCCTGGGTGCAGCTTCCTTCTGCCATTCCCTCCGTAAAATTTAGTGTTTCTGACGTTTTCTGTTAGTCGGTTAACGCACTTGTTGTGATTTTCAACATAACCTTTGTATGGGAGGTGGGCGTGGTTATTATCCGATTTCTTCCATTTTTAAACTGTATATGGAAATGCCTGAAGGAAACGACATAGCTATAGCTATAGTAGTTACGAGATATGTACAAAAAACTTATTGGGGGCGGGGCCACGCCCACTTTTCCAAAAAAAAAAAACTGCGTCCAAATATGACCCTCCCTAGTGCGATCCTTTGCGCCAAATTTCACTTTAATATCTTTATTTATAGCTAGTTATGACACTTTATGAGGTTTTCGGTTTTCGCCATTTTGTGGGCGTGGCAGTAGGCCGATTTTGCCCATCTTCGAATTTAACCTTCTCAATTTTTACTCAAGTTACAGCTTGCACGGACGGACGGACAGACGGACATCCGGATTTCAACTCTACTCGTCACCCTGATCACTTTGGTATAAGTATATAACCCTATATCTGACTCTTTTAGTTTTAGGACTTACAAACAACCGTTGTGTGAACAAAACTATAATACTCTCCTTAGCAACTTTGTTGCGAGAGTATAAAAACTGAAGGACTAGACATGGCTAACTCGACTCAGCTCAACATACTGATCGGAGAAGAAGGAATTGTCATCAAAGGCCGAATACCCGCAGACACACACGCACATATATTATCTCCTCAAAAATCCTTGATGAAGGAGAAAGTGAATCGTATCGTTAGCTTTTCTTTTTATTTCATGATGCATTTATGCACATACATACGTAAAAGATTTCAATTTCTTAGCACAAAAACTTTAAAAATAATTCAAAAAAAGAAAAAAACAAAGTGGTCTAACATTTTAATAAACCAAACTGTTTTAAGTTGCGGCTTTATTTTGCGATTTTGTCAGATACATATACTATATAATTAGTAAATAAAAATTCCCTGCCTTCTATACTTACCTTTGCGCATTCAAATATACTATCTATTAAACACAAAGGTCAGTACAAATTCAAGTATTTATTTGTAATATTTATTTTTCGACAATACCCCTTATGCTTAACCCTTTCAGCCACAAAGCTACTTATAAGCAAATTCTATGTTTGACATCATTTAAAGAGTCAGATACACAAAACCGGGGAATAAAAAAAAAAAACAACATAACGGTTATATCATGATCAATCATGAATTTTGAGGCAGATTATAAAAAATAATTAGATACTCAATAGGTAAATTGCAAAAAAATAATTACACATTTTTACGAACAAGTAGTGAAATAAAAAAATAAAAGTGAAAAAATTAGAAAATATTGGAATATGGTAGATGTTTTTGTTTATGCAAGTTGCTTATAAGCAGCTTTGGGCGTTTAGGTCATACAAATATTAAACTGAACAGGGTTTTCATTTGCTACTCCGTAGCAGCAAAATTATTGCTATGCTGTAAAAATATATAGCTGTAGCAATAGCCAAAAATGAAGTACTGTGCTCTGCTCTGGCGTAGCGGTAGCTCTCGGATGTGTAGCGTGTGTATAGTTTTTCACCTAACAAAACTCCGAGCAGAGCAGAGCACATATGTACTTTTACATTGTTCTGCTATGGCTCCCGTCAAAGTGAGAGCGGTAGCAATAGCAAAATGAAAGGATACGGGAGTAGCATAGCTTTTCAAACGCTGAGAATGAATAAAGCACGAAAAGGGCTGTGTGATGCAGGCATAAAGCAGATTTTGAAGATAGTCTGGGACAAATGTTCCGATGAAGACGACGATGAGCTTCTATAGAAAGGTTTGAAAGAGATTTTAGAAAAGGGTGACAAATTTGAAATTGATATTTTAGAACCAAGAAATTTTGAAAATATTGAGCACATAATTAGTGAAAAAGTTAATGTATCCCAATTGAAGTGGAGGAAGAGACCAATCTACGTTCAACGTTACTTGGAAAGAGTCCGCAGAAGACATTAGCATAGTAAATAAGCCAAATCAATATCTCAACCCGTTTTTCGATGATGCTTTAATCAAATTGATTGTGGAACAGACCAATATGTATTCCCTCTAAGAGTCCGGCAGTAAACTCAATTGCGCAAATGAAGATATTCGTCGATTTCTTGGAGTTTTGTTATTCTTAGGAGTAGTACAGCTGCCAGTATTTAGAGTGGCCCAAGAGCTCAAAGTAACCACAATAACAGATTCGATGCCAGGAAATAAATTTGAGAAAATATAGTAGCCATCTGAAAGCGATAATAATTATAACAAATTATGTAAAATTCGTCCACTATTATCGTTGCTCAAAGCCCCGCTAAGCCCTACAAATGGGAACTGAAAATGTTCATGGGCGCTGGCTCGTCAGGATATATTTATGACTTGCCTTTCATATGTCCACGGTCCAAAAAAGTCGAATGGGAAAGTGTGAACTAAAGTCTGAATCAGACTTGAAAAGGCTTGGCAGGGGATCGCTATTGTTATGGGAGGTGTTGATATTGCTGATATGCTTATGGAGCTGTATAAAGTGAAACATCGCTCCAATAAGTGGTACTTGAAAATATTTCACTAGAGCCTTGGCACAGTAATTATCAAATCCTGGCTCCTGTATCGGATTTATCTCAAATCGTTAGTTCAAACGCCAATTTGCTTATAAGCAACTTTCAATATTTTTTGCCCGGATCAAGCAAACCTTTTTATTAGTTAATTGAGACATTTTAAGTCAGAAATTCAAACATTTTTCTGACAGTTGGTTTAGGTGCGGTCCTGAAAGCGTTAATAAAGCAATAATCAGGATTGGGCGAAGCGAAGGCAAATCGAAAATATAACAGGAAGAGTGAGCAAAATAAATAAATCATACGTAAATTTAAATATATGAATGCATATCGATTTACAACAATCTTATACATACCAAACAAATTTGCATAAGAGAAATACCTGTCCATTAACAATTCCGTTTCGTGCTCTCCTTTTATTGCAAAAATATAGAAGCGTACTTTATAGATACAGACGAGATAGATTCTGCCTGTAATTTTATACCCTACCATGGATCCTACATATTAAATTACAAATTAAAAATTTTGAATAATTTTCAAAAAAAAGTAATCGTCAGCATAAATAACTAAACGGTACGGTAAAGTAAAACTGACTATCACAAAATACGTTTATTGGAACGATTAAAAAAAGTCAGTTTAACAAAATATACATAAGTTTGTGAAACCTGTATACATTTAAATATTGGGTAGTTGAAAAAGTAATCAAACTTCAAATTAATTTTTTTTATATTTATAATGAACCAAATATGTGCCATTTTGGTCGACCACTTTTTCCCATTTTTCCGCTAGAGACATTAGTCCAACAGTGTAAAACTTTTCTGGTTTCTCGGCGAAAAACTGCGATCGATCACGTTGTAATAGACGGAAGACACGTCTCCAGTATTTTAGACGCTCGAGTTACATATCTGACTAACAAAAAACATTAAATATGATAAAATTGTTGAATTTTTTAATTAAATTAATAGAACAACGGGAAATCAATAAATTTGTAATATGAGACCATTTCCATTGCTATTGCAAAAATCAATACATATAAATGATACAAAACGAAATCATTTTGTTCACAACATTTTCTATAATCTGAATAACCTATTAAGCTACATATGAGGTTATTATCTTTAGTCAGCATTTAACTAAATATGATTTATAAGTAAATGCATATTTTCTTCCAAAATAAGTAATTATGATTTGCAAGCAATAATTCATTGCACTATTAACTTGAATGATTATCTATATATGTACATATACAACATAAAAGAAAGTTGTTGTTAGTTACACCATTTATAACTGAAGAACAGTTGAACCGATTTGGCTGAAAATTGGTGGAGAGAACCTGGGTAAGGACTTAGGATACCTTTTATCTATTTGTGTCAAAGTATAATACAACTCATAAATACAAAAATCATATTTCAAATAATAAGCATTTGTTCTAAACTCATGTTTGTAGGAATCATTAGAATATTTCATTTCTTTAAAAAAAAGGTGCGTGGAGTCCCTACGTGCTGATGAAGTTATACGTCTTAGTGATATTCCAAGAAATGCATATCATTTTGTATGAAAGAAAACTAGAAAACTTAAATTCGCATTTTATAAATTTATTATGCACATAAAATGAAGAATAAAGCAAAGTCTAAATGAAGGAACTTTGGCAAGAAAAGTAGTTCTGTCTCTTCGTTGCGGAAGAGAATATGCAGCGTAATCATCTTTCTTTGCCAACAAGTCGTCTTTTCGCGACGATGGCAAAAGCCAAAAATCATAAATTGCACAACTTTCTGGTGCTTCTCGCAAAAATCTGCGTCGATATAGATTCACGATCATACGTATACGTACATACATATTTACGCATGTTTGTAGGCGAAGCTGCTACAGCGGCAAGGGGTGACAATCGGCGGCCATTACTTTACTTATGCCATAGAAATTCTATTGCTACGAATATGGAAATGACAACGAAATAATGCAAATATGCATATTTCTAAATGTCATTAATTTCTTTGAAGAAATGAAAGGAATGAATGATCCTGAGAAGTATAGTCTTAACTTTTCAACGGCCAACGCAGAGCATTTCAACCAAAAGGAATTTATTCATTAAAATCACCACTCAGAAGTCGTTTTATCCGTTGTAAGCGAACGATTTTCGAAGAAACAGCATAATTCTGAATAAATGCTGTCAGATAAAACAACTTCGTCATTGCGGGTCGATTTCCAAAAATGTAAATGAAGACTAACTACAGAAAATGAATAATTTTTCAACGGCCAACGCAGAGTATTTCAACTGTCACATAAAATGAGAATTCGCAGAAATGAAAACGATATAATTCGTCATACATATGCGGCAGCAGCAAGGAAAGATAACAATCGGCGATCCATTGTATATTTTTTTCATGCATAACCAAACCATAATTAGGACAACGCAATACAAATGTAAATGGTAGTGTTGGTGGTAAGCGCTTGAAAAGTTACGACGAGCACATAGGTTCGAATCCCAACAGAATTTATTTTTAATTGAATATGTCACCAACCAAAAATTGAAGCATTGTTCTACAAAAACAACAACAGCACAAGCATGGCAACATTGTATTGTTGGTAGAAAAGCCGAGCTGTGCCGAAAGAAACGAACAAACGATCGCCGATTGTCACCGCTTCGCTTGCTGCTCGAACATCTTCGCAGACAAGGTTGCGTAGATTCATATTGAGCAAGGTTGCGCAACCTGAATCTATCGCAACCTTTTCCGAACTCGTATAAGAAGTATAACTTCAAAAAAAAAATAACAAAAACAAAAACAATAGATAAACCTCACATCTATATCTATATACATACATATATAAAAGAAAGTTGTGTTAGTTGCACCATTTATAACTTAAGAACGGCTGAACCGATTTGGCTGAAAATTGGTGGAGGGGTAGCTTAGAACCAGGGTAAGGACATAGGATACCTTTTATCTCTTTATGTCAAAGTTTAATACAACTCATAAATACAAAAATTATATTTCAAATAATAAGCATTTGTTCAAAATTCACGTTTGTAAGAATCATTTGAATATATGCGTACAATTTTAAATATAGTCTTCTCAAAAATACATACATTTGCTAAATATTTGAAATAGAAGAAAAGAGCTGCAACCAAATACGCAGTGAAATATATTATAACTGGCTCAGTAATAAGTCGTTGAGTATGTATGTATTATACCACGTGCATCCCAAAAGACTGATATGATAACCTTTCCAGCCTCCTTTTTCGTTTTTCCACGCCTGAGAACCGGTTCATCATGTACAGTCCGCTAGAATGACTGTCGATTGGACTCCAGTGGGAAATGATGGAGCTATGTTTCTATCACCGACGAAAAATCTCGGCTTTATTCCGATTAGAGAACACTTAAACACTTCTCAGAATCAGTTATTCGTTGTTTTTGTTGGATTATGAACTTGCGAGGCACCTACTTTGCTCATTTCGCCTGTTTCCAGCTTAGCAAATATCTTTTCAATGGCGGATTTCCCTGAGCCCAAATTCAACAGTATTTTCCCAAAAAAAGCAATGCTTTTTTAACACACGAAATGCTTTATGATCCATTTTTTTGTAAACTAACACAAGTTGCTTAATAAAAATGCTATCTCATAAGCTTATAGTTATAATCCAATTAATAGAAATGATATACATAGATGGTAGTAGTAGTTTTATCTATGTAGCAGCCAAAGTTATTAGTGGACGGGTCCCCTAGTAATTAATAAATTGAAAACTTAGACTGATCCAACCATCCAAACCAACTAATATCTCTTTGGGGTTTAATTCGGTGTTAATTTTTAAAATCGTTTGAGCACGAGTGAAATATAAAATTGGTAGGATCCTTTGAAAAGTGTTATAAGGATTCAGTGAAACGAACAGTGTTCAGAAAAACAAAAAAAATTTTCCCCGCGAAAACCGTTATATTTTATATAATTCCCTATAATATTTCTGCGATTCTGTAGCCAACTCAGGAGTTGATCAAACCCTGCAGAATTTAATTAGATATAAAAAAAACACCAATAAACCCAAATATAAACACCACCGAAGATGCAGTGAACATTTATTGTGAAATTACTTTGGAAAAAGTAATGTAACTATATGTAAATATAACAAAATATAAAAGAAAAGTTTTGTAGTGAAAACGACCTAAAAAAATTAAAAGGCGTTAATTTACCAAAACATCTATAAAAAAATGTTGTGAAGACATATGGAAAGTGAGCATACTCAGATGGTAGCGGTGAATCTTGTAGAGGAACTTGCTCGCAGAAAACAACAGCTGGAACTGATGCGGCAAGCCTTTTAAGAACTAAGAAACCGGAACGAAGGAAGTAGTAATGGCAGTAGACATGCCCTTATAAAAAACAGTCAACGACCTGTGTATATTTACGGGGACGGGAGATACAACGATATACACGTTTTTAGTAGCATTGAATACCTGCTATCTACAACGAGCGATATCGAGTCACAGAAGGAAGGAGTACGATCTGCGTACTACAGGACCATCCAGGAAGAAGCGAAAAGCACAATTATCAACATACCTCAACCGGAAAACTGACAACTAATAAAAGAAACACAGAAGCTGAGATATCGAGCAGAGGTAGAACCGCACCAATTTTATAAAAGGATTGGAAACCTTAAGGTAAGTTCGGTAAATTAACTTATGCGTGAAGTACAAAACATTAAATATAAGTCGGACGAACTGACAGTATACTATAGGGTGACAGTTATATTGTCTTGAGCAACATAGACAGCTTACTGGTAAATACTATAAAAGAGATGACTCAAGGAGTCCTCTTAACCATTTCAGGACCGCACCTAAACCACCTACCAGTAAATTTGTTTTTCTCGATTTTCTGACTTAAAATGGCTCAATTAACTGCCATTAACACACTCTCTAGCGTGATCTGATCAAAAGATATTGAAAGTTGCTTATAAGCAACTTTGGGCATTTAGGGCAGTATTTGAGTTATATAAAAACATGCAAAGAAAAAAATATAATCTCTTTATTTATCATATATATACAATATATGTTTGTTTTGTATTTTAAGTGTGATAAGATAAAAAACAGTTCTTGTGCGTATTGCAGCATAGATGAACACCACATTTTAAGCAGTTTGAGAAAGTGGTCCACTTCCTAAACGCAGGTTGCAATGCATATTTACAATGCATATAGTTCCTAAAGTCATACTTAAATTTTCTGGCAACGCCTAATGTTCCTAATTAGTTGGCAACTCAGTTTTAAACGCATCAGATGTTTAAAGCGTGCATCAATTTTATTTGGTATGCAGAACAGACAATGGCAGAGTAAATAATTTTTAGTTATTGTAACTAATTTAAATTGTGTTATCATTTCGTTTTATCTTATATTATAGAGAAAAAAAGTGGACACACGGGCGGAAGAAATTATTAATAACAACAAGGCTTCGCCAAGAAACAGAATTTTCCGGCAAAAAAAAAAGAGAAATACAATTTGGGAGTCGATTTTAAGGGAAATGAGGGACGTTGAGAGCTCGTTTCCATTTTCAAGAGATGAAATAACGAGGTGTTTTCTCAACATAATGGGGACTTATAAGCGTATAAAGAAAAGAAACAGTACTTCTTTCGAAGCAGCATCAAATTGGGAATATTTTAGTGAAATCGATGAAGTGTTTGGGAGTCGTTCTAGTATTGAAGTGCCACTAGAAATGACCGAGTATTCTATAATTTCATTGGAAAGTCCTTCCACCACAGCAACAGTTGACGGAATGGATGTAACACCTACAACATCAGTTAAAAGAAAGAGAAATGACGTAATCGAATTCTTAGAGAAAGAATCTGAAAAGGAAAACGAAGCTATAAATAAGCTTATAAAAATAGAAAGTGAAAGACTTGAAGTTGAAAAAGAAAAACTTAAAGAATTAAAGCAACTACGGGCTTTATTTTAAAACCCAGGATAGTTTATAAATAATATAAATAATTACTATAATATAATTATAAGAAATATATATATATATGTATATATGTTATAGTTTTGAAAGTTCCTATCTTATGAAATAAAATACATTTATGTTCATGTTATTCAAATTGTGTTTTTTATTTTAGAATTGTCGTTTAATTCAACTTGAAAACAACGCTGCCAGGGCATTTCGTTTTTGTTGGGCTTCATCTCTTTGCAATGATGGAACACTAACTTCAGATGTTTGGGCCTCCTCTTCGTCCAATTCTATGCAATCAATGTTTTGCTGACCTTCATTATAATCACGTTATGTATTATCATGCACGTTAATACAATAATTTTTGGAATATGAGCGAGCTGTACACCAATAAATTTTAAAATTCTGAACTTTTGTTTTAATATCCCGAACGCCTGTTCAACAAAAACTCGGTTAGTGCTTAAAATAGTGTTAAATTTGCTCTGCTGCGATGTTAAAAAACCATTATCCCGATATGGCACCATGAGAAACGTTTCTAGCGGATAAGCTGCGTCGCCTAAGAAGTGGTGATTTGGTGGAATTTTTAATTCACCGCTTACTAGTGCTCTACGAAATGGGCTCCTTTGCCACACTGATGCGTCATGACATCGTCCAGGACAGCCGACAAAGACGTCCAGAAATTTCATATCGCTGTCAACAATGGCCTATACAAATTGCTTATTATAATTTGACAAGAGATGAGTATACATGTGTAATTACCTGTGCAATGATGGAAAACGTGCCTTTTCTGTTATAGAAACTTATTGCATCATTTTTTGGTTGTGATATGGGAATGTGCGTTCCATCAATGCATCCTAATACAAAAGGAAATATATTGTGGCGACGTTGAGAAAACCCATCAGCGATCTGTTTTTGAGCTGCAGTAATAGTTGGAAATTTTATTATTGTTAATTTTAGACGACATATAAGTTTGAGGATTTTAATAAATGCTCTATAAGTGGCGCCCATTCCTACATCAAATCTGTCACTAATTTGTCGAAATGATGTATTATTGGCAAGCTTCCAAATTGTCAAATACAATGCCTTTTCCATGGAAACTGCAGTACGACCTGTTGATGATTCGGTCCACATTGGTTGTAGCATAGTCATCAGCCTATGAAATTGCAGCGAACACGTTTTATGTTATCCATATTTGAAATTCAATTGTGTACTTACCTTGAACGTGCTTCTTCGCATCCGAAAATGGGAATAAAATATATCGTCTTCCATCAATACAATAGATCCACAAAAGTTTTTATTTTTCACCACCTTTCTTCTCGTTTAATTTAAAGTCCTTAATAAAAACTGCCGCTTCTTTTTTTTTCAATTAGTTTTTTTATTAACTTAATATTTGAAGAATTAGCTAAAGCGGTTTTTAGAATGGAAAATTTTGAGAAAATAAAGAAATTTATAAATTTTTTTGATAAGTCGAAACAACCATCTAAAAGCGATAATAATTATGACAAATTATGCAAAATTCGTCCACTATTATCGTTGCTCAAAGGAAAATTCAACAATCTACCTCAAGAGGAACACCAAAGCATTGATGAGCAGGTCATAGCATATAAAAGTAAGTTCAGAGGTATGCAAATGCAATAAATAAAAGCTTTTGGATATCACGTTAATTGCATATTTTAGGAAGATCATCCTTCAAGCAGTAAAACCCAGTTAAACCCCGCAAATGGGGATTGAAAATTAAAAAAAATTTCTGGAAGTTCCGAGACCAGCTATTGTTTCAAAATATAATAAACACATGGGAGGAGTTGATCTTGCCGACATGCAAATGGAGCCGTATAAAGTGAAACATCGCTCCAACAAGTGGTACATGAAAATATTTCGCTGGAACCTAAGCACAGTAGAAATTTATAAATTCCTGGCTTATGTATCGGATACATCTCAAAATCGTTAATCCAAAAATCAAGCATATGCCACTTATAAAATTCTACATGGATATCGCAACTAAGCTCTTAACCGCTACGCCGGTGTTATCCAGTTCTACGCAAAAGAATAGGGGAAAATGAGTCTAGTTCTATTCAAAATGTAGAAACCGACTCAACTCCGAATTCACTTTCTTTCTCAGAAGCGTCTAGTTCGAAACGCCGTCATGTTGTTGAAGAACCCCCCAACTCAAAGCGATATGATGAAAATTGTCGTTGGATAGTTTGGTAAGAGAAATGACGATGCCGTATTTATAAAACCAGAACAACTGGCCGACTTCCTAAACGCAAGTTGCGATGCATAACTCGAAAAAATGCGTATGAAATGCAAAGCTGATTTTCAACGCAACTCTGCGTTGCAAATAAATGCTTTGCATATAAATGACGTTTAGGAACGTCATCGTAAAACTCATACATAAAACATATGCCAAATAATGACTGTTATTACAAATAACGAAATTTTGAGTTAATATGGACGAGAGAAGAAATTATTCATTAATTTTATTAGCAAATGCTGAAGAATTAGCTTTAGCTTTAGCAACAAAACTCCAAGAAATCGACGAATGTCATCATTTGAGCAATTGATTTCAATGCCGGACACTTGGAGGGAATACATATTGGTCTGTTCCACAATCAATTTGATTGATGATTGAAAGTCGATTGGTCTTTTTCTCCATTTCAATTGGGAAACATCAATTTTTTCAATAATAAAGTCATCCATATTTACTGCTCTTTTAGAAACTTCTTGGTTGGAGGGACTTTTTAGTATATCGATTTCTAATTCTTCACCATTTTCTAAAAACACTTTCAAATACTTCTCAAAAACTCTTCGTCGTCTTCAACCCTCTTCATCAGAAGTTTTGTCCCAGTCTATCTTCAAAATCTGCTGTATGTCTTCATTACACAGCCCTTTTCGTGCTTTACTCTTTTTAATATTTGTATGACCTAAACGTCCAAAGTTGCTTATAAGCAACTTGCACAAGCAAAAAAATCTTGCGGTACAATAGAAAAATATTTTCTAATTTTTTCACTTCTATTTTTTTCCTTCACTATTTGTTCGTAAAACTGTGTAAGTATTTTTTTTTTCAAATTTACCTTTTAAGTATTTTTTTAATATGCTTCAAAACTTTCGCACGACCGACACGCTCAACTTCGCTTCGACTAATGAGTCATAAAATTATTGATAATGACCCAATCGTTATGTTCTTGTAATTTTGGTATTCCCCGAATTCAAGTTGATCAATAAGATGTGTATTTATAAGAAGTGTTTGTGTATTTGACTTTTTAAACGTTGTAAAACAAAAGAATTGCTTATAAGCAAGGCTGACTTCATAAACGCAGTTTGCAATGCAACACAGTAAAGAAATTCATTTACAATGCAAAGCATTATTGCATGGCAACACTGCTTTGTCAAATAAATTGTTGGCATTTTACAGCATTTATGAATGCGCAAAAGATTGGTACCTTGCATCACTAACATTATCATATTCGACAACAAAGTTTTTTTAAATGAATGTGCAGGAATATTGCTGTATTCTTTTGAAAACAGCCTCGAAATTGGCTGATAATAGAGAATCAAGCAACAGTGTTATCAAAAATATAATAAACAAAACAAAACGCCGTCGTTTAGCATTATTAGCTAGTGAAAATTCACGGAGAAGAATTCCAAAAACCAAAAATGTTTGTAAGGTTATCGAAAGCATGGAAGACGATGAATTTTATTCTCATTTTCGAATGAAGAAAAGTACATTTCAGGTATTTATTATAAAATACGTAGAGTATTGAGTAAGTTGATAAAACTAATACCCCAAATCTAAAAAAGTTGCAGATTGCGATTAAGCCTTGGTGGAATTCAAATGAAACTGGACGTATAGCAATAACGTTGAAAAAAGCTTTACAAATAACAATTTGGAAGCTAAGCAATAATTGCTCTTTCAGAGATGTCAGCGATCGGTTTGGTGTGGCAGCTGGCCTCGCATATAAGGTGTTTCTGAAAATAATTAAAATGATTTGCCGCTTGAAGGGAGATGTAATCAAATTTCCCAAAACTGCAGCGGAACAAAAACAAGTAAATGAAGAATTTACAAACCTGCGGTATAATCCTTTTCCTTTTGTAATTGGATGCGTTCCGTCGCATGCATATTCCAATTTCGCAGCCAATCAAAGATGAAATCAGCTATCGCAACCGAAAGGGAACGTATTCAATCATTACACATGTAAAAAATTAACTTTTTTGCATGATAATAATTATTAACTGGAAATTTTTTTTCAGGCTATTGTAGATTGTCGAATGAGGTTTATAGATGTATTTATCGGCTGTCCAGGTGCATGCCACGACGTATCAGTTTGGCAAAGGAGCTCTGTCAGGAAAGCTATAATTAGCAAGGAGATTAAAATCTATTCTAATTACCATTTGTTGGGCGATGGAGGGTATCCATTAGAATTGTTCCTTATGGTGCCCTATCGTGATAACGGGTTCTTAACACGTATGCAGTCAAAATACAATGTGATTCTGTCTTCAACTCGCGTTGTTGTGGAACAGGCATTTTTTTGTTTAAAAAAAAAATTAGAATTCTCAAATACATCGAAGCTCAACGTCCATATATGCCACAATTAATTACAATGGCATGCAATGGCACATAATAATTGAAAATGAAGGTTACTTAGTCGATGAAATAGATGAAGGAAAGCACATACTGAGCCCCAAATAGTCGAAGATACGACTACATCGGGACAAAGGGAGGCAAAAGCAAAAAGGGATGCACTGGCCACGCTATTGTCTGCCTAATTGAAAACAGTTTGGACTTTAAAGTTATAGTTGTTTTTTAAACTTTATTAGGAACTTATAGGAAAAAAATAAACAAAAACAAGTAAGGAAGGGCTAAGTTCGGGTGTCACCGAACATTTTATACTCTCGCATGATAAAGTGATAATCGAGATTTCATTATACGTCATTTACATATTTTTCAAATACCGTATTTTTGTAAAGTTTTATTCCGCTATCATCATTCCTAATGTATATACTCGTATTATACAGAAAAGGCATCAGATGGAATTCAAAATAGCGTTATATTGGAAGAAGGCGCGGTTGTTAACCGATTTCACCCATATTTCGTACATGTCATCAGGGTGTTAAGGAAATATTTTATACCGAATTTCATTGCAATCGGTATAGTAGTTCCTGAGATATGATTTTTGGTCCATAAGTGGGCGAGGCCACGCCCATTTTCAATTTTTGAAAAAAGCCTGGGTGCAGCTTCCTTCTGCAATTTCTTCCGTAAAATTTAGTGTTTCTGACGTTTTTTGTTAGTCGGTTAACGCACTTTTAGTGATTTTCAACATAACCTTTGTATGGGAGGTGGGCGTGGTTATTATCCGATTTCTTCCATTTTTGAACTGTATATGGAAATGCCTGAAGAAAACGACTCTGTAGAGTTTGGTTGACACAGCTATAGTAGTTTCCGAGATATGTACAAAAAACTTAGTAGGGGGCGGCACCACGCCCACTTTTCCAAAAAAATTACGTCCAAATATGCCCCTCCCTAATGCGATCCTTTGTGCCAAATTTCACTTTAATATCTTTATTTATGGCTTAGTTATGACACTTTATAAGTTTTCGATTTCCGCCATTTTGTGGGCGTGGCAGTGGGCCGATTTTGCCCATCTTAGAACCTAACTTTCTTATGGAACCAAGGAATACGTGTACCAAGTTTCATCATGATATCTCAATTTTTACTCAAGTTACAGCTTGCACGGACGGACGGACGGACAGACGGACGGACGGACAGACAGACATCCGGATTTCAACTCTACTCGTCACCCTGATTACTTTGGTATATATAACCCTATATCTGACTCTTTTAGTTTTGGGACTTACAAACAACTGTTATGTGAACAAAACTATAATACTCTCCTTAACAACTTTGTTGCGAGAGTATAATGAGATAGCTCGATGAAAAATATAATAATAGACAATCTGATCCCGGGCAAAGATGTAACACAAATTATCGAAATAAAGATAATCAAGGTTCGTATAATAAGATATGTATATGAAAATTATATTAGTCATTATATATCAGGCCAATATAAATAAAATATTAGCGGAAGATATAGTAATAATTACAAACCAAATTCAGACAATTCTCAAAGACCACAAAAGGAAATATAGAGCAAATTTTGTCAAAACCAACCCAATCAATATAGACAAAATTATGGTCATAATAATAAATTAAAACAAAACCAAAGCGAACCTATGGAATTAGACAATATTCAATATAGTTCAAGGAGCCCACAATTGGCAGGACACCCTAATTCACAGCATAGCAAAAATTGCTTATGTTCGAGTAGGCAAGGCCAGGTAGTATTCTCACGAATTGATATTAACAGAGAATTTTTTTTTATAAACCAGCCTTGAAATCATTACCTAAAATAAAAATTAAAATAAATGAAAAGAATTATTGCATTAATTGATAAAGGACCTAGTTTAAGCCTGATCAATAGCGAGATTGACGATTTTCCAAAAATTAAATTGAAAAATCTTTTAACGTTTAGCACAATAACAAATGATGATAGAATAAATTATGATGTGCTTACCAGAGAGCTGCAACGAATATAATTAAATCAAAACAAACAGTCGTGCCAAAAACTCAATTAAGTCAATTCAGTTCATCATAAACAACATTGTTGATCAATTCGAGTACCCGCCAGCGTCAACTGATCTGATGCAACACAAACAATCTGTTCTTCGGCTATCACGATCGCCTAAACGGTATGGCTTCGGTTCAAATCGTATCATCAGAGAACGTCTATCATAGAGAAGGTTCACGATGTCGAGAATTTAGGGATATTTCAATTTTGGGATATTTACTGTTTTGGATGAGTGCATTTCACCACAGAAAATTATTAGCGCATTTCACCACTTAACATCAGGGGACACGAAAATAGCAGAATTGAGCATTTTCAGTGTTAAATGAGAAAAATAATCACAATTCCAATGTTAAGGAATGTACGCTTACAGATTCCCTTTTTTACTATGCGCAAACGATGCTGCATATAATTTATATATCGGTATACATATCTACATATATTTGTTATGAAAACACATAAGTGTGTACATGCATATGTATGTATATATTTTAAGATTGAGCTATTTTATGATGAATTCCATAAAATCTTTGCAAATATATAATTCAATAAGATTTATATTACTACCTAAATATGCATTTTATATAGGTTTGGTACGATATACAATTGTATATTTATATACTTAAATAAATATTTGCTTTGGTCATTAAACTTTTCGATATCATGTTAAAAGACCAAGCGGTCGCACATTTGTCCATATATATGTAATTATGTGTGCATGTAAACAAATATGACAGACCATACGCATAATGTTTGTAAATTTGTCTACATGCAACATATGTATGTATGTAAATATGTACACTCAATGCTTCATGCGAAATCTACGTTGACGCGGACAACCAATGGCGAAGCTCATATTTTTTGCTTTCATGTCAAAAAGTCAATGTGTCGAAAGAATAACGCGACGACAAAGCTTCACAACATTGTGTTGTTGGTAGAAAATCCGAGCTGTGCCGAAAACACAAACGAACGATCGCCAATTGCCACTGCTTCCCTTGCCGCTGTAGCAGCTTCGCTTACAAACCAACGTCGATATGTATGTTTGTGTGTGAGCTTGCATACATGTCGACTCAGATTTTTGCAAGCCGCGTAACAATATTTTGTACATTCCTTGACAAATGCAGTCAATCCCGGTTATGTGCCACAACCAAAGATACAGCATTTTGTGGTTTGTTAAAAAAAAAAATTTAATATGGCACATAAGCGAGTGCGGATACTTAATCGAGTGGTACTTAAAACAATAATTTCTATGTATTTCAAAAAACAAACCGTGAGATGAAGCAAGATATAGGCAGTTAAGAGGGATGATTTTCATTTAAGCGGAGTACTACTTAACCGGGAATCACTGTACACATAAATCAGAGGCATATTGAATATTTTCTTTGACACATTTCTTGACTTGAAAATCGACAAATAAACTATGTTGTCAATTTTATTCTATACTTATATTTGCGGAGTTGTCGCTTTTTCCTTTTCATACAAATATCAGAAATTGTTCAATTTATGATTTTTAGCTTTTCCATCGTCGCGAAAAGACGCTTGTTGGCAAAGGCATGCTCGGGGAGATGTAATGGTATTTGTTTTTATGAATGAAGCAAGTTTGCCTGTTAAAAGTATGCTTGCGTTCATGAATGAAAATATTGTTGTTGTGTGTTTTTCTACAAATTTGGGCATCGACTTGGCTGCCATATTAACTTGTGACGCTGCTGATGCTATTTGAAACCATTGTTGTTTTTGTAGAACAATATTCGTAGTTTTTGCGGGTGACATATCTACATGTGAACGTAAATATGTATAAGTATGTATGTTGTGTATGCATTATTTGTGTGGGAATGTCATGCGCACATATGTATTTACATGTGTACTCATATTTGTATGTTGGTTGGTATACATATATTATTTGTTCGGCAACGTCGTACACATATGCGCACACTTTCTACTGATAAATGATATTACGATTTGAATTTGAATTGTACTTACATACATATGTGCATATGTAATTATGCGCTGATATGTAGATGCGTATCAAAATTAAATGACATATTATTGTAATATGTATATTAAGTTTTTATGATATTATGATAGTATCTCATATACCTATACATACATATGAAATTATAATACATACATACATATATTCTCAAACATAAGAAATATTTTAATAAATAACTCTTAATTGCACATTAACTACAAATATTGTTTTGAAAATAGCATAATTTAATTAGAATGATATAAATTATGCATATATTCATAGAAATACGCATAATGATAATCACGTCAATTAACATGATGGCATGTGAGTATATAAAAATATAATCAAAAGGCCAACATACGTCTGTAATAGCAATGCATGTTTCTGAGCATAATTTTCATTAAATGCTCAGCTCTGTTCACGCGCCACTGTTAAGATTTCTCCTTCTTAGCTAGCTGTGGTGAAATGCACTCATCGCATTTTGTTAGCTTTTAACAGTTCACACGCTTGTCCGTCGTTGTTGGACCTTCTACGTTCTCTGGTATCATGTCAGTTCATAACTTCGCAACGATTGTTTGAATCGATGTGGATGTTCTGCTGGATTGATTTGAGTCATGTGTGGCAAAAAATGTTTCAGCTTTGAAAATGTGCACATGTTTCAAATTTTCGATGCATAAAACATGGAAATCCCATCGAGGACGTATGTGCATATATACATACGTTTGTTGTATGTATGTTCTCGATGGAATTTCCATTATATATATAACATATGTATATACATACATATGTATTTGAAATAGAACAGAAGTGCATGAGTAAATCAGGGTTTAGGGGATGATATACAAACCGAACGCTTTCTATCATTTCAGTCATTGAAATATGCGTATGAATCATAACGGGTACTTTCTGCTAATGCGAACGTTCCTAAAAAAAACCATGTATAAGCTGATCGCTAGTGATTCAAACTTATTCTCTATCGCTGATTTGAAGAAAAACGATTCGATTCGTGTACATGAATCGAACTGACAGAATCAGACAGATTAACGGATCAAAACTCGATTACGAACAAAAATTTATTACTCGTTGCAGTTCTCTTGTGCATACATTAGCACCAGAAGAGTTTAACTTACCTAGTAAGGCGAGGACAAGATGGAAAGTTGCACCATTAAGAGGACGAAAGTATGACTTTATAATAGATATGGATGTGCTTACTTTTCTCAATACGTATATAGATAAAGAGAACAACTCTAAACCGAAATGAAAGTTTTATTTTAAATAAACTAAATGACTTAAATCAAATTTGTAATTTTAAAACTGCTGATTTCAAATTAGAAAGATTAAACCTAGAGCATTTAAAGGAGGAAGAAAATAGAGAAATAATTAAACTTCTCAAAACATTTAATAAATTATTATTTAAAGACGGCGATAAACGGCTAATGAATTAAATACTTAGAGACTATATAAATAAAACAGGCGTAGTGTCTTTAGACGACATTCTAATGTTTCGCACATCATTGAATCAATATATTAGGGCGGTAGGCGAAGTTTTTAAAATTCTTGAAAGTAGAAACCTAAAAATTCGAGTAATTTTCTGAAGAAAGAAGTTTTGAGGACACGTTTTAACGGAGGAAGGCATAAAGCCAAATAAAATTCAAGTTATTGAAAATTTACAAATTCTAAGAACAGAAAGACAAATTAAAAGTTTTTAGGAATCACCGGTTACTATCGTAAATTCATAAAAGACTACGCTAGAATAGCCCAACCTATAGCCAAGTATTTGAAAAAAGGAGTTTAAATTAATCTAAAAGATCCCACATATATTTAAGCATTTGAAAAATTAAAAATATTAATAAATACCCATGCAATATTGCGTTATCCAGATTTCGAAAAACAATTTACTTTAACATCAGACGCATCCATTAAGCGATTGGTGCAGTATTATAATAAGAGGGACACCCAGTGCGTTACGCCTCAAGAACGTTGAATTACCACAAAAGGAACTATTCCGAAACAGAAAAAGAATTTCTTGTGATAATGTGGAGTATAAACTATTTTAGGCCATAACTCTATGGAAATATATTTCAAATTTTTACTGACCACCAATCAATAAAATTTTTACATTCTAAATACAAAGGAAAAGATATATCAGCTCGACATCAAAGATGGTTATTAAAACTTGGAGAATACCAATTACAAATTGAATATTTAAAAGGCAAAGAAAATAAAGTAGCAAACTTTTTAAGTAGGACAAAAGATAATGAGAATATTATTTCAGAAAAAATGGATGAAACAATTTCAAACAGTTCAAACTTTTCTATAAACAATATAGGAGATGAAAAAACTTTAGCAACAGTGCATTCAGCAGAAGAAAACTTAGACGACCATTTTTAGAGGCAAGAATTATTTTCATTTGAGAATATGATTTCAATATTTAGGAAATATACCACAAAAAGTAAAATAGGAATATTTTCAGAAATTTCAGAACGGCAATATAATATAGTACAGGAAAAATTAATCGAAATGTTTTCTAATGAAGATATGGAGACAGAAGTAGAAGCAGTCAAACAGATTTCTTTATATCATGTTAGGGAAAGCTTTCATTCAGGCATTCAGGATCCAAAGTTATTGCAATTAATTCAAATTGTAATTAATCATTGTGAAATATTTCAGGAAGTAAAGTACGATAGAAATACTATTAAACCAAAATTGAAACTTTCGGAGACTCCTTCAAAAATTAATGATATTGTACATATACATAGACACGTATTTAGTGAAAGGGTATCAATTTTTAACAATCGTAGGTAAACTTTCTATGTTCGATGCAGCTTACTCCTTAAATGATAGAAACCACATAACCATTATCGATCACAATAAAGTAATATACGGTTGCAACATTTTTATAATAATTTTAGTAATATTAGCAATTGCAATTTTAATAATGAAACATATATAGTATATATATGAAATTAATAGAACAACCGGAAATCAATTGATTTGAAATATTTATGCTATTGCAAAAACCAATGTAAATGATACAAAACAAAATCACTTTATTCACAATATTTTCTAGAATCTGAACAACCTATTAAGCTATGAGGTTATTACTTTAGTCAATATTGAAGTAAATATGATTTATAAGTAAACGCATAATTACTTGCAAAACATAAGTAATAAGTAAAATAAGTAATTATAATTGGTAAGCAATAATACATTGCACTATTATCTTGAATGATTTTAACTAATTAATTGAAAATTCGATTCGGTAATAATTTTTAAAAACGTTCAAGCACGATTGAAATATAAAATTCGCGTATGGTCCAAGATCCTGATATAGACTCAGCACTAACTTGTTTCAGCCAAGGTGCGCATCGCCTCTGTGCAGCCGAAACGGACAGCCGAACGATTTTCTCCCCTACTTGCAGTCCTACTCTCTGGGAGCAGCCACAAGTAACTTGGTACAAAGGAAGTGTGGGACGGCATTTCAAGCTCCTTGTGTCAAGCTGAAAAGGAAACCATTGGTTTTTGAAAAGTGCAAAACAAAAGCTGATACAATGAGGAGTGCAGTGTCGCAGTGGAGAGAAAACAGACTGCCTACCTCGCAACCGTACGATTGACCACAACACGTGCGGGATGGGATAGATATCGAGAGTTGAAGAGGGAAGCGAGATGCATTTACGGACAGAAAAAGATAGAGGACGAAATGCGTGAGTGCGAAGAGTTTGCTCGAAAATTCTACGCCGATTTACAGAAGGTTTAAAGAACGGAGCATACCCATGTTTAGCTTTTAGAGGTGATCTAGTGACTGATACCTAGAGCTTACTAAAATTATGGAGGGTACACTTCTCCACGAAATATATTCTGTAATCAAACAAACAATTGTTGCACTCGCGTCTTAGCTCCCACATCACTATTGACAGTCATAACTTTGAAATCATGGATAAGTTCGTCTATCTTGGAACCAGTATTAACAGCAACAACATTCCATCTCAGAATAACTCTTGCCAACAGGTGCTACTTCAGACTAAGTGGGCAATTGAAAAGTAAAGTCCTCCCTCGAAGAACAATGACCAAACTCTTGATAGAACGACGACATTGACATAATTTAGCGAATTATGAGACAAAGACTACCCGTCGAGGGAAGCAGAGAAAGACCAGGTCTCTGTTGGAAAGACCAGGTGGAGAAGAACCTGGTTACACTTGGAATCTCCAATTGGAACCAAACAGCCAAAAGGAAGAACGACTGTCGCATGATTTTTACTTGTTATTGCAATTTCGGGTAATTTTTTGACATACTTGTTCCCTCTCAAACTGAAACTAGCTGACTATTTCTTTATCGCCGCCTCCCTTGACATTTTTAAAATATGTTTTGGAATACCATCGATCAGCCGTGTGATTTTCTCTTGATATTACAATTTCGGGTAATTTTGTGACATACTTGTTCTCTCGCAAACTGGAACTAGTTGACTTTTTCTTTATCAACGCATTCCTTGACATTTTTGAAATAAGGTTTGGGTGTTTTGCAATTTCGATTTATTTTCACATACTAGGTTCCCCAGTATGTCTGTGTCCCACAAATGTAAATAAATTTGTATAAATAACATACATATATGTGGATAATTGTTTTTTTTTTTTAATGAAACGCTTTATTTTGTTTTATTATATAAAAAAGGATTTATTAATACACTTGTGAAAAAATGTAACGTTTACATACTCAGTACAAAATTGGTTTGGTGACCAATGCGTCCGCACAGTATGGATTTTCAAAATCAAGTAAGTCTTTTTAACTGTCGCTGTCGGCGTTCATTGCTATTCGTTGAGTTCGTTCATTCAGGGTGTATGTTTAGGGTTGCATGCGTGTGCAGGTCAGGTCATTATTCGTTGAGTCTGTTCAGTCAGGGTGTATGTTTAGAGTTGCATGCGTGCGCAGGTCATGGTTGCATTCCCACATTCGGCCTCCCTGACCTATTCGTTCGGCCCGAACGAAGGTCTCCACCTCTTCATGAATTCGGCGATGGTGGTCGTACAACCAGGACCCTCACCCTCGCCTACCTTCTCAACCTCATACCTATCGCGTCCTAAAACCTTCGAAATCTTATATGGACCAAAATATTTAGGCCTTAACCTAAGCCCGCTCCCATACTGAGTTCGCTTAATGGCGACTAATTCGTCCAGTCTGTACTTTGTTGATTCCTTCCTTTTTCTGTCAAAATTTTGTTTGTTTTCCTTTTGTATCAATGCAATATTTTGTTTGGCCTGATCCCTCGTCATTTGTCGGTCTGAATCTAATTCATTCAAGGCGGCGTTTTTTATCAACTCATTTACTTCTGTCGTACCCGAAATCCTCATCTCTATGCCAGTTAAAATTTTAAATGGAGAAAACTTTGTACTACGCGTTGGTGTATTGTTAATAATTTGTTGTGCCCTACTTACGTGCCTATACCAATTCCCAGGCTCTTCTCGGCACATCTTAGAAATCATTGGTACTACGATTTGGTGTATTCGTAGCTGTTACCAAATGCTCTATACCTTCCCTCGCACAATAATCTTTAAAGAGATTTCCTGTGAACGCAGCACCTCTATCAGTTATAATACGCTGTGGATTACCGAAAACAGCGGCTTGTTTCTCGAGTCGATCAACGACTGCCTCGGCTCCAGTGTTTTTAACCGGGTACAACCACACAAACTTTGAAAAAGCATCTACCGCAACAAGAATATAGTTATACGCCTTCTTTATTTGTTCCATGGGACCGACATGATCTAAGTGAAAAGTGCTTAATGGCTGATCTTCCTTAGGTATTTGATTTAATAAACCTTCTCTCTTCCCTAGCTTTGAATCTGTCATGATGCATTCGATACAACTCTTTACAATTCTAATTACTTTTGGGCCTAACTGAGGGATAAAAAATGTCTTTTGAATTGCTAACTGCGTCTTATTTGCAGAGAAGTGTCCCTGTTTATGTGCCGTCCGAATTATTTCATCTTCCATCAGCGATGGAACTACTATAAGCTCTCTTATTGGATCCTTGTGTAGTAGCCCATGCTTCAAGTAGAAATCTTCGTATTCAGTCGCTTCTAAAACTTTGCACACTGCCCGAATCCATTCGTCCTGTTGCTGAGCTTGCCTCAGCCTATGCAGCAAAGAATCTTCCAACATAAGACAAGCTATTCTGCTTAACGCATCGACGTGACGCATCTTGGAGCCATTTCGGTGTTCTATTTCATAGTCAAAATCTTGTAATAGCAACGCCCACCGAGACACTCTTAGCGGAATATCCTTTTTTTTCATGGTCATTGCGAACGCGTTGCAATCAGTAACGATTCTGAAATGCAATCCTAAAATATAAACTCTCCACTTCTTAATTTGGAAGCACAATCGCTAGCACCTCTAACTCATACGAATGGTACTTTTCTTCTGCTGGCTTTGTCTTCCGACTCATGTACTGGATTGGATGAAAATGCAAATCTTCGCTGTGTTTTTGCAAGAGTACACCACCATATCCATGCATCGAGGCATCCGTATGCACTTCAGTTAGAGCCTTCGGATTGTACAACCGTTACACTGGTGAACTAGCCAGAGCTGCCTTTAATTGCTGCAGCGAGGCTTGCTGTTCGATCCCAAACGCAAAAGCTACATCCTTACGCAACAGGTCAGACAGTGGTTTAGCGACTACTGCATACCCTTCTATGAAATGGCGAAAATAAGAAGTGAGCCCTAAGAATCTTTGCACCGCTTTCTTATCCATAGGTATCGGAAAATTCCTTACTGCCTGCGCTTTCGCTTCTGATGGCCTTATTGTACCACACTCTATAATATACCCCAGAAAATCAACAGTCGTCTTCAGGAACTGCCATTTTTCCCACTTAATCCTTATGTATGCCGCCCTGTTCAACACAGCTTTCAACTTATGTATACCCTCGTCATAACTTATAGAAGGAATTATAAGATCATCCATGTAAGTTACCACGATGCCATCCTTCACCAAGTCTCGAAACACTGTGAAAATGTATCGAGTGAACACTGCTGGGGAATTGGAAATACCAAAAGGAACGTAAATGAATTCGTATTGACCTTGATGGGTCACGAATGACGTATATTTCCGCGAACCTGCCTCTATCGGCACATGGAAAAACCCATTCCGTAAATCTAACGTTGTAAATACTTTTGCGCTTTGTAATCTCTCGATAACGTCATCTATGAGTGGCATTGGAAAATTATCCCTCATGATTTTTTCGTTCAAACGTCGGTAGTCGCAACACAGACGTTTGGTTCCGTCTTTTTTTCCCACCAATACGATCGGCGATGCATACTCGGAGACGCTAGGTTGAATTATGCCTTGCTCCATCCATTCTGCAATCTGCTTATCGACAATGCACTTATCGGAGTAGGACATTCGTCTGGGCCCTTGGAATACCGGAGTATCATCCGTCAAACAAATTTTCATAGAAACTGGGGAATCGTGCTGCTTACTAGGCGAGTAATCACAGACAATGGCTTCTATTGTCTTTTCTTGCTCTCCCCTGAGATGCGACAGATCTACCTGTAAAGTTTTTCCTGACATTACTTCTGCGGCCATACACATATCTTCAAACTCATTAAGAACTTCTATTTTACCTTCAATTTCTTCTACTATGGGGTTTTGAACATTTGTTTCCTGCACCTTTGCTCTAAATTCTACCCCGCCTTCCTTTATAACCAAGTCAACCTGCTTTAATACACTATTCCCGATTATTGCCTCGTAAATAAGGTCGCCTTCACGCACAAGATGGAAATTGATATCCACTTTGACTCCATCTACGCTAACTTTGATTATGAAACTGCCAATAGTTGTAAGTATACTATTTCCTATTCCACGAAGGTGATTTATATCATTGGACAAATCAATCCTTCCTAACTTCATCAACACATCGTAACGCATGAGGCATAGATCGCAACCAGTGTCCAGCAATGCTGAGAACGTAAACCCGTTAATAGTTAATTCTTTGTAAACTACACTGCCAAGAGACGCCATACGCATCATTTCCAGCGTATTTACCCTTGCACCCTCGCTTTTTACCTCCGTTCTCTTTTTTGGGCACTCTGCAATACGATGCCCTGACTGATTACACCCAAAACACTTTGATAATCGTTGCTGTTTGCAGGTCTTCGCCAAATGACCCGCTTCTCCACACCTATAACAAATTTTCCTATTGGGTCCATAATCTTTAGTGACAGAATTATTGTCTTCGCGCTTGTTTTGAAATGTACTCACATTGGGTTGACGCCCCGAGCGAACTTTTTCATAAACAAGGATCTGAACTTTTAATTCTTCTATCGACCTAGCCTGATACAAGTTAGCTTTGTTTGGTCTGGAATCTGGGATTCCCTCTACAAAATATTCGATGACACTTCTTTCGTCTAGCTTTATTGGCCTACCTAAGTCCATAGGGCTAAGTGCCCGATGCACTTCGATTGACGATGTTACTACTCCAAATTCTTTTTGCAAACATTGTTTCAGTGCACTCCAACTAGTTATGTCCCGTTGACTACGAACGAAAATTTTCGCGGCACCCTTCAATAATTGTTTCCCGTATATAAACTTTTGTAAATCTCCCCAACGAACTGCCATGGCATTTGATTCAAAATCATCGAGCCACTCCTCGACTGGGTGTTGCCCCGTACCACTAAAAGTTGTAAGAGATTCCTCGAGATCGCGTAGAGAGAAGACCGGAGACCCGGACCCCATCGCCGACATCATGTTGTATTGCACCGAACTAGTTTCACTGTCTGAGCTATCCTCTTCAGCATCTACAGTCAGTCCAAAATGTTCACAAAGTCGGTCCTGTAATGTAGCTTTACGTCCATTTGTCGGTAAACCCAGTGCCAACAATTTTTCCTTCAAACCGTTCACTGTCAATAAAAAAACCTGTTGCCTGTCCATGTCAACTGTTATCAAATGTAATTGGTATATAATTCAGAATACAAATTAGATATTTAATATATAATAAGTAAAAGTAAAAGTAAACCTTAAAATATACGTTCACAAATTTTGGCCTTTATTATAACTTGAATAATGAATTAATGCTTGTGAATTAAATTTAAGTTCAATCCAATTAAGTTTTACAATTATTATTCTGACAACTTAGTTAGATTTTTCTGAAGTTTATAATTTGATTTATAAGCTGATTAAAATTCTTATTGGGTTTTTTTTTATATAAATGTAATAGTACACATGGGTTATGTTTTCCAAAATATACAATATTAATTTCGGTATTTTTATGTTGACAAAATATTATATATTGCTCTGTACTTTATAAAACGCTTCTTTTTTGACAATTTTTAATACACATTCTTTCTTTAAATTGCTTAACTCATACCTGTCTTCTGCTTATGTATAAATATATTTATTCTTACTGCTACTGTATCCAATCACTGAACGCTTCGATCACTGCTTCTCTGCTTACAATTTTCTTTGGACTGTCAATCAGGTATCAATAACACGCCGCTATTACTCTGCTACGCTGCTTTCAACCGCCACACTTAAATCACCATCAACGCATATACACTGCGCTAAACAACAACATCAGTTTTTACCACTAACTCATCATCACTGCGCTAGTCCGAACAACTTGTCAATAGTTATCATGCGCTGATCTTAAATCACCACCAGCGCATATACACAGCACTGTACTGTAAAATCAGCTTTGACCACTAACGCATCACCATAGCGCTAGTCCGCATAACTTCTCAATAGTTACCATCTGAACTCTTTGTTCTTTGTATGCTTCACAAATACAACTCAACACTATGTCGATATACTCTACTCGTTGTGAGAGTATATACTCGCTGCTCTCTTCAGCTACCGCACGACACCGTTTGACGACAGCGTCTTTCTTGAATTTACTGTTGATTTTCGTTAGCGTCCTAACGGATCTTGTAACGGGACTGAGTAGTGACGCCACTCCACACGTACAGTTTCTTTCTTTAAAACGTTATGTGCCACAAGAAATAGGCAATTTCACAGTTTTTTCACACCGCCTTACTGTAATCCAAATTTGCCGATACCACTTTATTTCAGTACTTAACTGCGTTTCACGAAATTTAACTTCTACGCAAAGTCACCTTTTGTTTTTAACTTTTACACTTTCAGCACTTTTGCTAGCCGACACTTCTGCCACGACACTTTTGCCAGTTTCTAGAACGTTTTCTTTGTTTGGAGGAAAAAAACGGTAGAACCAAGATCGCTCCACGTCCACTCGAACAGTTTCTTCACAGTTTACACAAAGTTCAAATTTCGGATTAATCGGCACTTTTGCCACGACACTTCTGCCACTTTCCGACACTTTTGCCACTTTCCGGCACTTTTGCCACTTTATAGAACGTTTTCTTTTAAAAGTCACAATAATCTCGCTTCTTGTTCACCCGAACAATCTTTTACAGTTCGCAAAGTTCAAATTAATCGGCACTTTGGTCACGACACTTCTGCCACTTTCCGACACTTTTGCCACTTTCCGGCACTTTTGCCACTTTTCGACACTTTTGCCACTTCCACACGCGAAGGGATTTGCATCCCACTTCTGACACCACTTTGTGGGGGTTGGTTTTTTTTTTTAAATAAAACGCTTTATTTTGTTTTATTATATAAAAAAGGATTTATTAATACACTTGTGAAAAATGTAACGTTTAAATACTCAGTACAAAATTGGTTTGGTGACCAATGCGTCCGCACAGTATGGAGTTTCAAAATCAAGTAAGTCTTTTTAACTCTCGCTGTCGGCGTTCATTGCTATTCGTTGAGCTCGTTCATTCAGGGTGTATGTTTAGGGTTGCATGCGTGTGCAGGTCAGGTCATTATTCGTTGAGTCTGTTCAGTCAGGGTGTATGTTTAGAGTTGCATGCGTGCGCAGGTCATGGTTACAATCCCACATATATGTACATACATACTATTAGGGGCAGATCGAGAAATAGTGTATCTTTATGGTGGGACAGAGCGTGTTTGAAATAAATATTTACTTGACACATAAAGATTATTATATTAAATATCTTTATACAGTTTAATATCATGGTGGAAAAATTTTAAATCAACCTTCTAATATCTAATTATACTAAATTGAAAAAAAAAAAACACATTTTAAATCGTAGACGTCCGTGCGACATGATTTATTGCAATGTATATTGTAGGCAGTTTGTGTATTGAATAGAAAAATTTCACAAAAGAAAACGAGGTGGGCCAAGTTTTGATAATGTTTCGAGAACTTCTTCTGCAATGACTTCAATGTCATGATGCGTGTGCAGCAACGCCAGGCCGACCAATCTATATTGAAGAATGTTCATCCAGAGAAAATAAAACATAGAAAAGGTGCAGGTTCGATAGCGAACATTTGATAAAATTGCGACACGGAATCTCACCACACAAATACAGAATTCAGGCTGTGAAATGTTAACTTTTTTCACAGTTCTCCACGTACTCAAACAAAGAATATGAAGAGAAATATATACGTACGGCTTATGATGCCATAGCTTGTATTTGCAATCAGGGAATATTGAAAAAACATAAGTTCTTTGATATTCCATTTTTAACAGCGAAAAATGTGTACAAATACAGCTCTCTCACATACTCAAGAATATGCTCCTTATGATACTTCCAACAACAGCATTGTGATATTTTCATGGTTCAATTTTTGCTTTCGCAATGTATGCAAATATGTATGCTTTTGCGTTTTGCCGTCGGCATTTACATATTGGCATGTAATAATTATGATATGTATGAGTATAATTTTGTATGAATGCATGTATAGTACTATTTACAGTACAGTCAATTTAGACTTGTATATTTAATAATTTAATTTGATTTTTACATAATATACTATACTAAGAAATATTTTTGTATTATGTTTCTTAGTAATAGAAATTGAATTTATCACAAAAATGCATATACATATACATAAATATATCGTATATCATATTAATCTTATTATCTGCTCATATGATTGCATGTATACGCATGTGCGCATTCAGAAAGTCAAATCATGATTTTATCACTTATCAATACACATATTAATTACATGTGCGCAGATTGACCTGCATGTTCATATACATACACTCATTTATGCTTATACTTATGTACAAATATTTGTATACACTTCCGAACAAATAATGCACAAGCATACAAACATACATACATATGCGTACACATGTGAATATTGAACAAAAAATTAAAACATTGTTCTACAAAAACAACAATTGCCTAAATAGCATAAGCATGGCAAGTCAATATGGCAGCCGAATTGGCGAAGCCCAAATGTAGTAAATTTTACAGCAAGAACCATTGAATTCATAAACGCAGACGCAAATTCCACAAGCGACCTCGCTTCATTCATAAAAACAGACGCCGTAACATCTCCCCGAGCATGCTTTTGCCAACAAGCGTCTTTTCGCGGCGATGGCAAAAGCTAAAAATCATAAATTGAACATCTTTCTGATGCTTCTTCACAGAAAGAAGTGACAAAAGTGGCAACATAGCCGTTGTCGATTTACAATATTTGTCTAAAATATTTTTCCGTGACTCGCAAAAATCTGCGTCAATATGTATGTACCCTCATACATACATATACATACATACATATTTAGGCACGTTTGTGGGCGAAGCTGTTACAGCGGCAAGGGAAGCGGTGACAATCGGCGGCCATTAGTTTATTTTTTTCGGCACAGCTTGGATTTTCTATCATCATACAAGTACTGAACACAATAACACAATGAGCGCGAAAGACTGCAAACGAATATTCGAATACACACGTTCTTAGGGACACAGTTATTGAGCCAGCTGCAAAACTAAATAACTGTGTCCATAAGAACGTGTGTATTTTAATATTTGACAGATGTCGCTTGCAGTCTGTCGCGCTCAATGTGTTCAGCACTTGACTCTTTGACAAAACGCAAGTTTCGGCCATTGGTTGACCGTGACAACGGAGATGGAAGCGTGCGACACTTGTTATTATGAATGTATAGCTGTTACCCTGTGCGTTTCGCTACACCTAAATCGATTAAAACTCTTAAGGGTTTTTACTTTGTGTTTTATTTATTGTTGTAAAACTTTTACTTATTTATAAAACATATTGGTATACAACATTTTTGGTTTTTGCACCTGGCGCGTAAATGAATAAGCACCTTGGTGTTCCCACTCTCGAGCATGCGACGAACAATTGGGCGTGGGAGAAGAACGGTTCTTCCAAGTTGACGCCGCTCACTTGAAACGTTTGCCCTTGCGATTTGTTGATGGTCATCGCAAAGGCAAGACGTACTGGGAACTGCAAGCGCTTAAATTCAAACGGCATGTCCGTTGGAATCATGGGAATGCGTGTTAAGAGTACAACTTCACCTGCTGCCTTGCCATTTAGTATTGTTGCTTCAATCAAATTTGGCCACAATTTTTTGACTGAAAGTCTTGTGCCATTATACAAAGTCGGTGGCTTCAGATTTCGTAGAAGTATAATGGGTGAACCGACTTTCAGGACCAAACGATGCGGTGGCAGACCGGGGGGATCCAAAGAATTCAAGAATTCAGTTGGATAATTGACTACTTCATCTTGATTTAAATCGCTATCAATCGATTCACATATATGTTTTAGCTTCTCCTGGCAGTTTTTCTTGAATGGCAAAATTGATTTCGTTGACGTGTACATTTTTCGGTGCCAATACACTATGGGGAATTTGGCCGATTTCATGGTATTAATTAATAACTTTTAAACTAAGTAAGATTTTTCGAAACGGTTTTTTTATTATTGTTATAGACACCGATAGGAATGTTTTTAGAAAAATAGGCGTGGCTCCGCCCCTTCCCTGACGAAATATTATTTATTAACTTTTAAACTAAATAAGATTTTTTGAAACGGTTTTTTGTATTAGTCTTATGGAGATCGTTGGAAATAGTTTTTGGTAAAATAGGCGTGGTTCCGCCCTCCCATTTGGATAAATTAATCAAAAACTTTTTAAATAAATAAGATTTTTCAAAACGGGTTTTTTTATTATTGATATGGACTCTGTTGGAAATAGTTGTATAAATGGGCGTGGTTCCGCCCTCCCAGGACGAGAAACAATTTTTTGTATTTCATATAGAAAAGTTGTTAAGGTGACAACCAAATAATACAATAATAAGTTTATATAATATTTTCATTCTCAAGGTCTGCGTCAGACATAAAATAAAAATCGTCAATTTCATCTCCAATTTCCTCAATTTGATCCTGGCCTTCAAAATTGCACAATAAAAGGCTTAAAACTTCTGAAGGAAGTTCCATACTTTTATGCTTCCGAATTCGCTTCATAAGGTTTGTTGAAGAAATGACAGGATCAGAAGTATCTAAGGCTCTGTTGAAAACATCCATGAAATTATTAACACGAGTATGCTTCCGTGCGTGATGCAGTCTATCTGCTTTATAAATCTTGTTGCGTGCTTCCGACGCTTCTTCTCCGAAATATCCAACGGGAAGTATTGTATTTTCCATAATTTGCCTTGAATGGACAATTATTTTGTGAACAGTTGCCGTCATTGGCAACCATGGATAACAATCAGTTCCAGTTTTAAAACAA
Source organism: Bactrocera neohumeralis (assembly GCF_024586455.1). Lineage (NCBI taxonomy): Eukaryota > Metazoa > Arthropoda > Insecta > Diptera > Tephritidae > Bactrocera > Bactrocera neohumeralis. The sequence continues at coordinate 28,862 of NW_026089805.1, read as the reverse complement.
AATTGTTCAAATTTCTCCAAATCAATCGGCAGTTGACAAGACAAGCAAATTAATATAACTCTTAAGTTCCGAAATATTTCTTTATCAACTCCGGTAACTTCTGAAAATGTTTCAAAATTGGTAAATGCTCGCCGTGCCGTGTTTCCATTGTTTGTATTGCCAGATCCATTTTGTTTTGGCTTATCGACCCTTAAGCCTAGCCTCTCCCAAAAGATACGCTGAATTTCCTTTTTCCGATCTGCAATCGTTTTTTTTGTCCACAGATGTTGTCGCTCGCCATTTCTGAACAGTTAACTTATAACCGGCGTGTAATACAAATTCAAAACATCTTATCCAGCTATGAAGCGGACTTAACCCGTGTTTTAAATTATCTAAAAGTGGAACAAACTCGAGGCACTTAAAGTTTTTGTTGGCAAGGAAGTCCTTAGGTGTTGCATTACATATTGGGCATGCTTGAGAAGACGTTGTATTTGTCAGTGCATTGAGCACTTTTCCATCTATGACAGTCAAATGAAGTTGAAATATTATGTAAATGCACTGCCTGTTGTTGAACATTATTTTGCATGGTAAAAGTTTCTTAATTTCTTCTTTGATGTTCAGGTCCTCTTTTAATATGGCTTCTCTTGTTTCTTTCAAAAACTCCAATTTGAGAGGGCGGCAAAATCTTATCGACTGTGGAGTACGGTTATTCCATAAAACAAGTCCAGAAGCATCAACTAGTCGAAGAGGCATTACGGTTGAGGCAAATAGGCATGCATCTGAATAGCATGATCCTTGGTCAGCATAGGCCTGGTTATAGTTCGACTGCCCGGTACTACCATCGAACCCATAACTTAGGATTAAATCAGCTGGTATAAAATCTACCTCCTGCTGCCTCATCGTATTCATAATGACTTCTTCTTGAAGCACAACAATTCAAGTAGCCGTATGCTTAAAAGATCTCGAATGGGGACCTTTGCTACAGTATCGATAATGTATATATTAGCAGGTCTACAAAGCTTTTTTTGTTCCACAACATCTTTATATAGAGGGTATATGTCGGCATCTCTGTGTTTAGCATCGCACCTAATTGCGCAATACTGCTCCTTGCTTAAGCCTTGATCTAATAAAAGGGCCAATGCTTCGTCCTTTGATGCACGAATAGGCTGCTTAATAGGGCATTTCAAAATCTCCCTTATGTCCTTTGCCTTTTCCGGACTAATTGCAAGAGTAATAAGGACTATAGAAAGATCAATGAGGCCCTGAGATCGGGCAGCTTTACTGGCTGTTTGAATTAATAAGGAGAGGTTGCATCCGTGTGATTTAGATAGAGCTGCAGCTTCTTTTCTCTGTGTTTCTTCTCCTTTAACCGAATAAGCCAATTTCGGGCGTCCAATTTGACGTTTCTCGATTTGATTCGATTCAGAGAAACAAAGTTTTATTGCACTTTGCAGCCAATTTGCATACTTCTTCTCAAAATATTTTTTGTTTCTCTTGCATATTTTCCATTTACCATTTATATTTAGGCAAAATAAACTGCTTTTCTTTTTCAAATAGTTGTTGTGTTTTACAACATCAATGTTTGTACTTATTTTTCTCGAAAGAAAATCAAGAATTGATCTTTCTTGGTTTTAGTTCTCCGTCTCCTTACGCCATACTTCAAAAAGCTCCGCGTTCGAAAACGCGAAGATACCTGACAAAAAACGAAATTACGCAGATTGTGCGCATTTGTGCACATTGAGACAAATTGCCTTTTATTCATAATTAATGGCTCTACGACATATACTGGACTTACACTGTTACAACAATATGTATTTTTTGTAAGCCTACGTAAAGTTAATTTTTTTTTCCAAAAAATTACCTTTTAGACCTGTTTTAAAATTGGCTAAATATTAGTAAGACAGGCACATATCAAAATATTAGTTCACACAACATATAACACAAGCCAGTATGATTGTTTTCCATCATAAATTGAATTAATAACTTGTTTAACTTTTAAGTATCGCACTTTCAAAGTAGCTAACCAAAAACTACCTCTTCTCAACCACGTGCTTTTAACATTTTTGGTATGGAGTCATATGGAGCCATGTGTTTTTAATATGTTTACATAAAAAAAACCCAAATATTTAAACTTTGATAAAATGACTAAATACCATGAAATCGGGCAAATTCCCCATAATATTGCGCGTTCACTTAAATAATCGTGGGGTTGATAGTGTTGAACAATATTCGGAAATACAATTTCAATCAATTCTTCTTTCGATTGTAAAAGTGTACAAAAGTTGTTCGGCAATGTGATCAAACCGGTATCATCGATTGGCATTTTGCCTTCGCCAATGTCCAACAACTGTTTCGAAAACGCCGCTGCGGATCGATCATTTTGCAATTGGACTCGCATGTTGATGGTAAGAGTCAGCCTTTGAACATGTCTCCACAAAACTGACGATTTTAAACATACGTTTATTTCATCGGCAGGAGTTGATCGAGGAATGACTGACAAAGTTTGCCGAAAATCGCCGCATAATAAGACTAATGCTCCGCCAAAAGCTTGTTGCTTTTGGCGTAAATCTTGCATTGTTCTATTGAATGCTTCTAATGACTTTTTGTTAGCCATTGGGCACTCATCCCATAGAACTATTCCAGCTCCTCGCAAAACTTTTGCCATTGTTGAATTCCTCTATATGTTGCACGTTGGTTTTTCAACGACTTGGATGTTCAACGGTGGTTTCAACGCAGAATGTGCTGTTCGGCCGCCATCAAGTAGAGTAGCAGCGATGCCTGACGAAGCAATTGCCAGCGCAATTTTCTGCTGTGACCGTATAGTAGCAAGAATCAAAGAGACCAGAAACGTTTTCCCTGTACCACCGAGCGCATCAAGAAAGTAGAATCCACCGGCGTTATTGTCAACCGCTCGTATAATCTTATCATAAGCATTTTTCTTCTGAATATTCAATTTGGTAATGTTAGCTTGTATGAAAGCAATCGTTCATTGCAATCGTATTGTTGTTCACGTTGAAGCTCATGGTCAATGACTGGGCGCAGTAATGCCAAGTTGCGCTAATGCCTTATTCGCAATTGTAAGGCACAGATCTTCAACCAATATCAAAGCAGAATTATACATTTGTAACGTATATAGCAAGTCTGCGTCCGATGCTCGATTACGCGCCAAAATTAATAAGTCATCGGTCATGAAGTCTTTGTACTTATTCCACAGTTATTGCGGATTTGACGGAAGGCATGTAGATATTATTATGGCGAATAGTACGCGTATTTGTATTGGATGAGATGTGAGTGATGCGTCATGAAGTGCGGTGTCCCAATGCATATCATCTTCTAACAAATGCAATCGCTGACATGCTTCACGATACGTCGCACACTACTGACCGTCAACAGTTTTCAAATCATCAAATGATCTTGGTCCGCGCACGTTGACTAATAGCAGACGCAAATAAAAACATTCAGCGTTGTTCGGATGGATGGTGTAAGTGCGTCTTATGGCATCGGTTTTACGGACATTTGGATAACTGTCAACACGCTCCCCTTGCTTTCGTGGTTGAAATGTTTTCGATGATGTATTCCAAGTGAAATATTGTGGTATTTCGGAATATAGCAATGTTCTTGCAAATTCATCGTTTTCACACAACTCGAAAAAGGTAGTTAGTGTTGTCCCCGGTGGTCGTGCTAGAGTATGCATATTTGAAGTACATAAATAAAAATATGCATATTTGAAGTACATAAATAAAAATGGAAAAATTAACCTAAAACTACATCTTAAACTATGTATTTTACCCACACACGCATATGCAATAAGACCCACCAACAGTGTATTTCCGAACCGCATGGAAGCACTTACTCACTTGCTTTGTGTGTGTTGCACGGTCAGCAGAAAACACAAAATCGGTTCGAATAAATGTAGCAAATCGATGGAATTAAATCTGGAAAAAACACACAATGTTGAAACACTTTTTTTTACACACACCGCGCATTTTCAAGCGACAATCGAACCGCATGGCATCACATATGAAACAACAACAATACTCACCTGCTTTGTGTTGTACGCAGAATGTTAATCACGTTGAAATCTGATAAAAATACACACAATGTTGAAAAATTTTTTTCGATACACTCAGTGCATTCGGAACACTTACGTTCTGTATGTCTTGTTAGCTTGACAGTCATCCATAGAAAGAACGAATGACAGGCAAAAACAATCAACATGCGATGTAAATGTGTTTTATTAATTGTAAACATCCGCCAGTTGTTTCTTTTTTTTGCAAAACGTGCAATGATACACACATTAAATTTTTTATGTGCACCCTCGAAACAGACCCCAATCACCCCTTGAAATCGGGCAAGCCGTCTAGGAAGAGTATGCGAACAGGAAGTTTTGCCACTTAATTTTATATACCCTGCGAGAAGCATACTGGTAAAATGACTAGTAAAACGACCTGGAGCCGTGACGGGGACTTTCCGTAAATCTTTCAGTCACACTCTTAAGAGCCATGGGAACTTTTTTGACCGTTTCTTTTCATTACGTACCTAATTGTGTGATTGTATATACCGTTCTTACTCAAAGCTTAGTAGCATAACAAAATGTATAGCTGCACCGCTCATTCACGTTATATGTGCCCGGTGTTTTACCAGTAAATTAACTAGTAGCTTTTCCGCAGATTTACTAGTTTACTGACGGTCATTTTTGAGAAAATGTGTGGTGAAATGAGAGTAAAACTTCTAGTGATTTGACAATTTTTTTGACCGTCATTTTGCAGTTAAATACAAAGTGAAATACTAAGGTTTTTTACTTGCCAAAATGGAATACCGCAAAATATATTTAGAAATAAAAATCCATTTTTTTTGTATGTTTTCTTTTATATTAGTATTTTAAGAAAAATTTACAATTTTGTTATAAGTTTTTTTTGTTCAGCAAATAGCGTTTTTGCTTTTGCCTGTTGTGGCTTTGCTCAACGCTCTTTCGGACTTCCTTTTCGAAGTCGATGCGTCCATGCAGTTTGAAAATTTCTGAAACAAATAAAACATAATAACAGAAAACTTGGTAAATAAAGTTAACAATAGTATGAATTACCAAATAGAGCCACGCTAACTATTTTAAATTCTGAAAGCGATTTCTTCCCGCACCTCCCATTCCAATTGAACAAACTGAGGACTTCGTCGCCAAAAACTCGCTTCATAACTTCGCCAATATCCCCAGAAGTGCCCTTTAAAGTGAAAAGATATGTTATCTGCAAAGACATTTGTGATTTTGTTAATTCATAAAATGCTTTTGAATGCCAATATACGTAAATTCTCCGCCGGAGATATTCTTTATAACTGATTTAATTTTTGTTGTTTCAAGCACAGTTTTTGCAGACAAGGGCAAATCATGCACTCCTATTTTTCTTAAAACACTGAGCAAATCGCTCAATACGGCTTGAGACACATTATTTTTAATTGCCCATAACTTTAAATGCTTGCACTTTTCTGCACTTGAAACAACCTCATTTTCATTTTCCGAATGGCATTCTGAGCCGGAAAATGAGAAAGAATCTTCAGGAGTAGAATGTAGCGCAGCCGCGGCAGCTTCGCCATCTTCCCCATCAGCACGCGCAAATTCCGATAAACTTTCGTATCGCACTGAACTTCTTTCACACTCCTTTTTAACTTTGCACATTTCATTATAAAATGTTTTCCTCTTCATTTTTTGTATAAATAATATCACTTTACTCACCTGATGTAATTGTTTTGTTCTCGTTAATTCACTCGCGCGTCTTTTTGCGGCTTTCGCGTTGACTTGTAAATATGCAATTAATTGTGATACATATGTCGTGCTGCCACTGACATGAAAATAGATGCCACAACAGGTGGAATTGCTTTCTCTTCTTCTAAAAAAGCTTTGCAAATTAATTGATTTTGTCGATTGGGCAACACCATTTTCTTCGTTTTGGTCTTTTTCGGTAAAATGGAACATTGCTCCATTCCTATGCACACAATATGCGCGAATGAATAAAGCATAATGTGAAAGTTTGATGTTGTTTCTTTTTGCCAATCATTACTACAAATTTTCAACATGCTTTTTTATGTATTGGTAAAAATGCTTGAATGTGTTTGAGAATCGGTTATGGAATTTTCGCAGGGTATATAGATGTACATATGTATGTATATGGCTCGCATTTGCTTTCGTAAACATACAGATAAATGTGCCAAAGAAATAATATATGTATGTACATATGCATGTGTCATAGCAATTCTATTTGTACAAATATGGAAATGATAACGAAATAATGCGAATATGCATATTTCATGAAGGTCATTAATTTTTTTTAAGAAATGGAAGGAATGAATGGAAGTGTTTATATGAGCACATTTAAGTTCATTTAGCATATCTTCATTTTACAATAGTCGAAATTGATATAATATAATGTCGAAATTAATATCATTTTTGAAATAATAATTTATTTAAACTTATTTTTTATTTAATTTTATCACATAAAATGTTTACCATTTTTCGGAAAACAATGGTTCATATAATACAAAATAAGCATGCATATGTCACTCAGAGAATTCTTTTTTACATTCTCTGTGTGATTTTGTATATTTTGTATATATTTTTCTACAAAGCAATTCTCTTTATTCGTTCCCGTATGAATTCAGTCGCTTTACATATATTTCTGCCATTGTACATGCTCAATAGGGTGGGTCGATTCCGGACTTTTTTCGATTCGGGATTTCTAATAGTGCGGAAAAGTTGCCTTAGTACTTCCTGATTCCAATGCAACTTTTTGTTTTGAGATCGGATTGCATCTTCAACCCCAACTCCGGCCTTGAAATTTCGGAAATTCGCCTAAAATCGTGAAATTGTCTACCTAACGCCTGAAATACGCATCTCATGGCAAAATGTATAAAACAAAAGCTTTTTGTCACGTCATTTGCTACCGAAATGGTATTTGATCATGGCCGTAGGACGAACCGTTCCCGAGATACGAGCGAAAATGCGGCGTGCCACAGCGCAAGGTGAAAATTGTTGCAGCTCTCAGCTAATCTGTATTGGTCACCCAGAACCCACCGCGTGGAGGTGGCGGCTCTTCGGGTTCCTCCCAAGCCCAACCCAACCAACCAACCATATGTCAGGCTTGTATTAGTCTGAATCTGTGTCAAATTTATTGATAAAATCAGATTTTGTACTAAACTTTGGCACTTGTTGCCTAGATTTCAGTGTAGAGCGTATAAAAAGATCACGAGATTGCGGGCCAATAACTTTAGAAGATGACTCTGTCACCAGTTTGACGGTTTTCTCGACTGCCACGGTGTGAGAGGCGAATTCACTAAATTTCCATACCTCTGCAGTGTCTCCCGACAGCCCTTTTATGAGTTCTTCGTTAGAAACTGAACAAAGAACTGGTGGAACAGTCTTCCAGTTAGTCATATCGTAATAATTATTAGCTTTGAAATTCAGCTTTGGCACTTTATTACATCTAACCCTTCCATTTACAGTGTCAGACTCTGCTTCTCTGGCTGCCAGAAGACGGTCAAGGGCCAACTTTCTGACTTCTATCCGTTCGTCAGTCATCATACTAAGGAGAATGTTTTCTGGAAGAGCAAAGAAAGCATTCTGTTGAATGGATGAATCGACAACCTTGCGCAGTTTAGCAGGTAAGTATCTCGACCTTTGAATTGCAGCATAGAGATGGCGCGAGTCATCTTTGATTGAACTGTTGAATCTTATTGAGAACCAAAAAGGTGAGTAAACTGTAAGTATGTACTTGACCAAAATCTTTATTTCCTTTGTTGGTTTGTCAGTAGAAATGTAGTATAATCTCAGAATTCTATTTGCACAGGTGAGCCAGCGAGATTTGCACATGTTACCTAGATGCATCGACGCTAAGTCCGCTTCTGATATTTTATAGAGATAAGCTTGGTCTGTGCTAAGTTGGGTCGGATTAATAACCTCAGAAGTTAATTGGCAGGATGGAAAACTTTCAAATTTGACAACAGGCAACTTCTCACAATCAGGGAGCAGTTTACCTATGTCGCCAGAGAATGTATTTAGACTCTTTGAGACACCATCTATGTGTTCGAAAAGAGCACGAAATGGAAGTTTGTTGAAATGTAGAAGACAAACAACCCACTGTAATGGCCTACCTATTCTTTCTTCTAGTTTCCGAATGATTCCACCTCTCCAACCTATGTTCGTGTTGGTGCCATCAGCACCGACAACTTCTAGATGTACCACATCAACTGAATTGTCTTGTAAATGTTGACATATAGCTTGCGTCTCATCCTCAGCTTACCCGGAAGGAGAGGTGACGTGGCCAAAGTATTGACAACCAGGTTCCGCTATAAGAGAAATATGTTCCTCTTTGACAGTGTCGCGGTAGTACTTTCCACCTTCGCTGACTTGTGTAAGTGTATTGTCTTTGCGGCCGTCAAAATACAGCCCATATACAGAGTCAACACTTTCGGTGTTTTGGAGCTTAACTCCAACACTTTTTTTTGCCCGACTAATCTTGCATTTGTCAGTGTCAAACTTGCCTGATCCTCTGTTATCAAACCTGCTTTTTTGGCATCCAGAAAAGCAGATGAAACAATCAAGGCCGCTGCTCTATCACTTACTCCAAATCTTTGGGCAGCTAAAGCTGTGTGTTCTAATACTAGTGTGTTTTGTTTGGTTGTAGAGGATGGAAGAGAAAATTCATCATCAGCATCGTTTTTGGAAGAATCCATGAGCGACGCACCTACATTGTTGTCGTCTGTATAAGAGTCTGTCTGATCTGAATGGTCACGTGTTCTAGCTGATACTTTTCTGGTAAGTGTTGATGTTGAATGACGTTTTGAAAGCTTTTCTTTACGTTCATTTTTCTTTGTAATCTTTTTTGTTTCAGGTAGATCAACGGTTCCAATGCGACCAATTCTTCTGGTTCTCTAGTCCAAGAGAAATGGTTGTTCATTGATAGGAACTTTCCTTTCCTTTGAACACGTGCAAGAAGAAAAATAAATGCATTTACAAGCAGTGATGTCAAATAATATTCCGGCAGAAGAGACAAAGTCGTCTCTTTTAGAGCTCAAACCTATTGGGTTCCTTAAGAACATATGTTTAAGAGTCAGAAATTTCTTATGGTATATGGTGAGCATTTGTACAACTCTGGTGTGTGAAACTATCGGAATAGATGACTTTTTGAAAGTATTTTCAACCTTTTTTGCAACTATTTCTGTAACCCCTTTACTCCTAGGTTCATATGTAGTTGTCGCCTCGGAGTCGCCCTATACGAAATCTTTAAAACTGATAACACAAAAGAACATCCTGGTAATTAGGTAAGTGGGGCTCAGAGAGATTGCACGGATATATGCCAAACACAGGACATTTCTATCTAAATTTAAATTTTGATACAGACATTTTGAGTTCTGTGTTCTGTTGAGAGAATATAAGTGATAGCACTCGGCGAAATCAACGACAAGAGTGAAGGAACTCGATGAAAAAATATTTATGTGGAGACTTATCCGAACGTGTCCTTTGGCGTAGGTGAATGAATGTGAGTGATAGCACTCGGCGAAATCACAGACAAGAGTGAAGGAACTCGATGAAAAAATATTTGTGTGGAGACCTATCCGAACGTGTCCTTTCGCGTAGGTGAATGAATGTGAGTGATAGCACTCGGCGAAATCAACGTCAAGAAGTGTGGCCGCAAGTCGATTTTCACCTTGCGCTGTGGCGCGCCGCATTTTCGCTCGTATCTCGGGAACGGTTCGTCCTACGACAATGATCGGTAGCAAATGACGTGAAAAATAACTTTTGTTTTATACATTTTGCCATGAGATGCGTATTTCAGGCGCAATAGACAATTTCACGATTTTAGGCGAATTTCTGAAATTTCAAGGCCGGAGTTGGGGTTGAAGATGCAATCCGATCTCAAAACAAAAAGTTGCATTGGAATCAGGAAGTACTAAGGCAACTTTTCCGCACTATTAGAAATCCCGAATCGAAAAAAGTCCGTAATCGACCCACCCTAATGCTCAATTCTGCTAAATAGCAGCGAAAATGGTGAAATTGCGTGTCGCAATCTTATAAGCTCTGTTAGCCGTCCAATCGAACATCATACAGAATTCAATTTGCACCTTCTCTATGTTTTAAGTTCTCTGATCCAACAGAGGAATTACACTTAGGCCCTGTAGTATTTTGTTTGTCGGCCGCAGATTCTTGGTTTTTCTTCGTCAACTTTCAGTTCCGATGCCATTTTTTTCGTGTCTGAATAAATGGTTCGAAAATTTTCCTCAGCTTTTTGTTTTCGACTTCGGAACGCTACAGCAGCATATGTATCTATCATATTTGATTTCTCCGCTAGAACGATCGATTCTTTCTGAGAAATCACGCTGAGTTAATGAGTTAGAGAAAGAATCATATGGGCAAAAATCACAATTGCAAAATGAAATTTGCACACGGCTGCGATGAATTTGCCCTTCTGAATCCGCCACTGATACTATATAACATATGTCTATTACGTATCACGTTTTTGTTGGCGCTAAACACCTAAGCTCTTGAACCTTCTATATTGAAGATAAAAATGTTTGGAAATATAATTTCCATATAAAAAAGTCGTCATAAGGCGTTTTGATGTCTTCTAAATCATTCTGTACTGTTGTTGCTGAAAAGTAACGAGCAAATTTTCCAATTGCAATATTCTTAAAGCAAGCTTTTTGAAAGAAAAGTTTAAAGTGGAAATGGTCTTGTTGCCAAGTATGCCAAAGATATACGTACCATCGGAATCATCGATTCTACATATTCCCACGTTTTTCTCATGGGCATTGCGGTGTCGAGAGATAGATTAGCCAAAATCATCTGCACCGAATTGTACTGTTCTAAACCGGATGTTTATAATTCAGAACTATAAATTTTATTATCAGACTTTAATATGTATAAGCTTAATAAAATATAAAACTTATCAATTTATGGTGATTTGCGCTTAATACAGATCTACAAAAATGTGTATCACTCATTTCTAAATTTACCGGCTATATCGTTTTTATCTTTATGAGTACGGATATTTTCACTGTATTGAAAACTTCAATGTAATATAATTTAATGTATACCTTATCCACAAAAGCGCATGGCATGGTCTTCTGGCATTGAACCATACCAGTATCGATAACAAAGGAAACATGCGTGTCGGCTAAGAGTCTATCTTAAACTACTAACTTACCAAATATGTTACAAAAGGGATAACAATCAAACCTAGTCCACCAATATAGCTTGAGGCTCCAATTCCAATACCCCGAACTTGGGTAGGATACAATTCGCCAGCAAAGGGGTAAATAATTAAAAATGAGGCTGAAAGCAAAGCTTTCGAAATTAGGTATATGACTAAAGTTTCATTAATCGCATCTTCTGGAATCGAAACAGTTATAACGCAAGCAGCTCCTCTATAATTTATAAAGTTTATGATTAAATACAAACAAAACGTTTAATTCTTACCCTAAAATCATTGATAGACTTAAAGGCCATCGACGTCCAAAGGTGTCCATTAAATACCAGCAACATACATAACTTGGTAATTCAACTGCCGCGGACAAAAAGAAGCTAAAGTACTGATCATTGCCCAATGATGGACCATAATAGCTTAATCCCAAATACACAGTTTCATTAGCAAACCAACTTAATGTTATCAAAATTGTCTTTAATCTCATGTTCGGCGTTCTACAAAAAAAATATTTGCTTGGTTATATATAATAGTAAATAATACATAATATTATTATATACAGACATAAAATCAAATATATGCGGCAATATATTAAATTACCACGAATATATAACGAACTAGTTCACTCTTTAATTGAGACGATATAGAAAAACACAAAATAGTATTCAAGTAAAGACTAAGTTCTGGTGTAACCGAACAATTTATACTGCTGCAATTCGCAAAAGTCACATGCGGGTAATATTTATTGGTTTTATGAAACATAATATTTAAAAAAAAAGTTGACTTCAATATGCATTATTTGAAGACACCTTGTAATCCATTCGGCACCTTATTACTTTATTTTACTGAGCAAGGTCTATATTCAGCGCCAAATCAAGATGTACATAATATGTTCGTAATTCGTAATTTTATTATCTGCAATAGTGTATCGTTTTACGTTATGAGAAGGTGTTTTATATTATAGCCGATACTATTTTCGCAAATAATGACATATTTTATATTAACACAAAATCGCCATTTCTACACAGCCCATTTTTTCACGAAAAAAACGTCACAAAACAAAATACCTAGTTACGCAATTAATTTATTTTCAACAACAACGTCACATATTGTGTTGCACAAATTATGAGGAACTAAAATTTTTCAACAGTATAGTCACAACGCAAAATAATACTATTTACATGAAAATTAGCAACATGAAAAATATAATTTTCACATAAATCGCTGTAACACAAAATATATCGTTTTTTCGGAAGAACTAATAATCTTTACCCGACGACGACTCATGTTAAACTGAAATGTGTCGATGCTGTAGCAAAAATTTGATGCGTCACAACAAGTGGAATAACGGCACTTTTTCATCATACGCTTCAATGCATCAATTTTCTACTAATCACAGAAAGTTTTTTATACAATATTAACCATCATATTGAGCACATTTTTTTGTATTTAATGTAATGAGTTTTTTGAGTTATGACACTGTTGAAGTAAATGAGCGATATGTCATGACTAACACGTTCAAAATTGAAGAGAGTCTAGTTTATTCAGTTTATTAGTCCAATGACTTCAAATAACCCCACAAGAAGTAGTTTAATGGTATTAAATAATTACTTTTCATAGATCATTCAATGTCACAATTTCTTGAAAAAATTTATATTTACCACACCACTCAGGTGAAAACAATTTTATGCGAATGCAAATCCAAATCCTTTTTCAAAATTCGCCAGGTTGTGGACACTTTGGAATCGAGAATTGCACTTACTTTACTTTTCAATTTATTTCGAGCAGCTCTTTACTTTACTGATACTTGAACCAGAGAACGTATAATATAAAGAAGGTTCACCAAATTTACGATATTTCATTTTTTGGAGGGGTACTCTTTTTCTATTAGTGGATTTCACCACAAAAAAGGGGTACTCTTCTCTATTAGCGGATTTCACCAATATTTAACAGGAGGGTCGAAAATAGCAGGAATGAGCATTTTCAGTGATAAATGAGAAAAATGATGCTAATTTCAATGTTTAGAAATGTACGCTTACTGATTCGCATATCTACAATACGCAAACAACTATGGATATCATTTATAGATATTCTCCATATATTTGGTATCAATGCACATATGTATGTAAGTATATAAGTATGTATGTGCAATTTGACCCATTTAATAATGAATTCCATTAAATCTGTTGAAATGTATAATAAAGTCATATTTGTATTATTACTTAAATATTTAATTAATATAATTATAATTAAAATAGGTTTATTAAGTTATATATTTATATATGTATGTATTTATTTGCTTTGGGCATTAGAAGTTTTGATAACATCTTAAAAGGCAATGCCATGTGCATATAAATAAGTATGTGTACATGTAAACAGATTTTAAACAAGTAAGGAAGGGCTAAGTTCGGGTGTCACCGAACATTTTATACTCTCGCATGATAAAGTGATAATCGAGATTTCATTATACGTCATTTACATATTTTTCAAATACCGTATTTTTGTAAAGTTTTATTCCGCTATCATCATTGGTTCCTAATGTATATACTCTTATTATTCAGAAAAGGCATCAGGTGGAATTCAAAATAGGGTTATATTGGAAGAAGGCGTGGTTGTGAACCGATTTCACTCATATTTCGTACATGTCATCAGGGTGTTAAGAAAATATTATATACCGAATTTCATTGAAATCGGTCAAGTAGTTCCCGAGATATGGTTTTTGGTCCATAAGTGGGCGAGGCCACGCCCATTTTAAATTTAAAAAAAAAACCTGAGTGCAGCTTCCTTCTGCAATTTCTTCCGTAAAATTTAGTGTTTCTGACGTTTTTTGTTAGTCGGTTAACGCACGTTTAGTGATTATCAACATAACCTTTGTATGGGAGGTGGGCGTGGTTATTATCCGATTTCTTCCATTTTTAAACTGTATATGGAAATGCCTGAAGAAAACGACTCTGTAGAGTTTGGTTGACATAGCTATAGTAGTTTCCGAGATACGTACAAAAAACTTAGTAGGGGGCGGGGCCACGCCCACTTTTCCAAAAAAAATTACGTCCAAATATGCCCCTCCTTAATGTGATCCTTTGTGCCAAATTTCACTTTAATATCTTTATTTATGGCTTAGTTATGACACTTTATAGGTTTTCGGTTTCCGCCATTTTGTGGGCGTGGCAGTGGGCCGATTTTGCCCATCTTCGAACTTAACCTTCTTATGGAGCCAAGGAATACGTGTACCAAGTTTCGTCATGATATTTCAATTTTTACTCAAGTTACAGCTTGCCCGGGCGGACGGACGGACAGACGGATGGACAGACGGACGGACAGACAGACATCCGGATTTCGACTCTACTCGTCACCCTGATCACTTTGGTATATATAACCCTATATCTGACTCTTTTAGTTTTAGGACTTACAAACAACCGTTATGTGAACAAAACTATAATACTCTCCTTAGCAACATTGTTTCGAGAGTATAAAAACCGTACGCATAAAGTTCACATATGTAAGTTAATATAACAAATATTTATTTCAACATAACAACATTCATTGCAACAATGTCGTTGTTAAAGTTCAACAACACACAAAAATTTGTTAAAACAAACATCCACTGCAACTCCCAGAATCGATCGACATTATTGCTGATCAATAAATAATAATGAAAATAAACAATAATCCACTTCAACATATTGTAAATTCTGCTGACCATTCAACATCCGCTAAACTCTGCCGTTAAGAACGCTAAGAAGCTAGTTTAGGGTATTTTTAAGATACTATTGTTCCGTTACATTTCATAAGTGTGTTATTACACGTGGCAACTTTTGTTGCGGCAATTCTTGGTTTATAGGTGAGGGGGCGACGAGAAGGGGAGAATCGCGCCGAGTATTCGTAACAGTTCGTTGCGGCGTTTTTCAGCATTCGTGTTCTTTCTTTCGTAGTACATAGTTGCATTTGCGTATATTTTTTTGAAATTAATATTTTGAATATATTTAAAAAATTTAATTTCATCTTTTGGTAAGTAATTTGCAAATATGTATGTACACAAATATACATAATAAAATATAAATATTTTTGAAAATGGAGTATGACGAAAAAATCGAATTAACTAAAGATATTGTGAAATGTATGGAGGAAGCCATTCAAATTGATTCAGACGATAGTGAAAAGGGTGATTTATGTGAAAGCCTGTTATATAATCTTGGTTTTAATTTTGAATTATAAGTAAAATGTATTTCTTAATTGACAGAACTGATTGCCGCTGTACAGATCCGCCTACAAACCAGCGTAAATATGTATGTTTTTGCGTGAGCTTGCATACATATCGACGCGGCTGCGTAAAAATATTTCCGAATTACAAAATATTTTTTACATTCCTTGACAAATACAGCCAATCCCGGATATAGGCCACAATCAAAGGTACAGATTTTTGTGGTTTGTTAAAAACAAAAATATAATATGGTACATGAGCGAGTGCGTATACTTGAGCGGGTAGTACTTAAAACCACAATTTTTATGTATTTCAAAAAACAAACCGTGAGATGTTGCATGATATAATGTAGGCTGTTAAGAGTGATGATGGAGGGATTTGATTTTCATTTAAGCAGAGTCCTACTTAACCGGGATTGACTGTACACATAAATCAGAGAATATTGAATATTTTCTTTGAAATATTTTTTGACTTGAAAATCGACAAACCAACTACGTTGTCACTTTTTCCTTCCCTAAAATTACAGAAGAATATTCAATTTATGAATTTTAGCTTTTGCCTTGCTCGCCAAAAGCTGCTTGTAGGCAAAGGCATGCTCGGGGAGAGGTATGGTCTTTGGTTTATGAATGAATCAAATTTGCTCGTTGAATGTGCGCTTGTGTTTATGAATGAAAATTTTGTTGTTGTATAATTTACTATAAATTTTGACTTCGGCAATTTGGCTGCCATATTGATTTCTCATGCTAATTCAGACGATTGTTGTTTTTGTAGAACAATATTTGTAATTTTTGTGGATGACATATCTACATGTGAACGCATATAAGTATGTATGCTATGTATGCATTATTTGTGTGGGAATGTCATACGGGCATATTTACATGTGTACGTATATAAGTATGTATGATCCTATTTCAACGATTGTTGTTTTTGTAAAGCAATATTTGTAGTTTTTGGGGGTGACATATTTGCATGTGTACGCATATGTATATAATGTATGTACATATGAGCAGCGCGAGTTACATATATAAATAAGCCAGCAACAAACAGTAAAACTGATAAATTTGCTGAATTTCTTAATGAAATAAATAGATCAACCGGAAATCAGTAAAATTGTAATATGATACCATTTCCTTTGCTATTGTAAAAATCAACTTAAAAGATACAAAACAAAATCACTTTGTTAACAATATTTCCAAGAATCTGTATAAACTATTAAGTTATGAGGTTATTACCTTAATCAGCATTTAAGTAAAAATGATGTATAAGCAAGCACTTACTTTCTTGCAAAACATATGTAATAAGTATAATAAGTATTTATGATTTGTAAGCAATAATTCATTGCAATAGTAACTTTGATGATTATAATTAATAAAGTGAAAATTCAGTCTGATTCCAATATCCAAACCACCTGGTTTAATTTCTTTAGGGTTAAACTCGGTACTAACTTTTTAAAAACGTTCGAACGCGACCGTGATATAAAATTGGCGCAGTCGGTAGGATCCTTAGAAAGTATTAAGGATTCAGTGATACGAACCGTGTTCGAGAAACAGCAAAATTTTTTTCCCTTCTGGAAATCGTTATAACAAAAAGTTTTTTATAAATCCCAAAACTAATTCTGCGATTCTGTAGCCAACTCAGGAGTTGACCAGACCCTCCAGAATATAAATAACTATATAAAACAATCCGGATAGACGCAATAATCGACACCACCGAGGGTGCAGTGAACATTAATTGTAAAAGTGAAAACGTCCTTAAAAAATTAAAAGGCGTTAATTCACCAGGACAAGTAAAACAAAAAAAGTTTTTGTGAAAGTTTTTTTGCAGTGAACACGTCTCAAAACAGAAAGAGCGTGAATTCACCAAAAAGTTAAAGTTTAAAAAGTGAGGTAACCGAACCCATAAAAGAAAATAAAATTAAATCATCAAGGCACCGAGCTTTCGATAACAGGAGACAAATGGAGAACGAACAGACTCAGATGGCGGCAGTCAACTTGGTAGAGGAGCTTGCTCGCAGAGAGCAACAGTTAGAGCAAATACCTCAACCAGATAACTGGCAGCTGATAATGGAAACATTAAAACTGAGGTATCAACCCGAAGTAGAGCCACATCATCTGTATAAGAAGATTGGGAATCTTAAGGTAAGTTCCGTTAATGAACTTATGAGAGAAATACAAAATATTAAATATAAGTCGGACGAACTGACAGTGTACTATAGGGGTGACAGCTACATTGACTTAAGTAACATGGACAGTTTGTTAGTAAATACAGTAAAGGAGATGACTCAAGGAGTCTTACTAGATAAAATTTATAAAGAAGGGAACCTAAATGAAATAATAAGAATAATAGCAAGTAGAAGATTTGAAGATAGTAATATTAGGCCAGAATACATGAAATTTAAAATAAAAGGAGATAGCTCAGCGGAAAAATATAATAATAGGTATTATGATCGAGGAAAAAGACATAATACAAATTATAGAAATAGAGAAAATCAAGCTTCATACAATCAAATATACGAAAATGATATTAGACATAATACATCAGGTCAATTTAAACAATATAATAGTGGAAGATTTAATAATAATTATAAACCCAATTCAGGTAATTTTCAAAAACCACAAGCGGTAGGGAACCCTAGACCAAATTTTAATCAAAATCAACCAAATCAATATAAACCAAACTTTGATCAAAATCAATCCAACCAATATAGACAGAATTATGGTCGAAATAATCAATTTAAGCAAAACCAAGGCGAACCGATGGAAATAGATAATATCCAATATAGTTCAATGAGCCCTCAATTGGCAGGACACCCTAATTCGCAGTATAGCCAAGATCGCTTATACTCGAGTAGGCAAGGCCAGGTAGGATTTTCACGAACTGATATAGCAAGAGAAGAAGAAGTTAATAATAGTATTTTTTTTATGAACCAGCCTCGGAATCATCACCTAAAATAAAAATTAAAATTAATACAAAGAATTGTATCGCACTAATTGATACAGGAGCTAGCTTAAGCCTGATTAATAGCGAGATTGACGATTTTCCAAAAATTAAATTGAAAAATCCTTTAACATTTAGTACAATTACAAATGAGGATAAAATAAATTATGAGGTGCATACATTAGCACCAGAAGAATTTAACTTACCTAGTAACGCGAGAACAAGATGGAAAGTTACACCATTAAGAGGACGAAAATATGACTTTATAATAGGCATGGACATGCTTACTTTTCTCAATACGTATATAGATATAGAAAAAGGGAAAATAACTTTAAACCGAAAAGAAAGTTCGATTTTAAATAAACTAAATGACTTAAATCAAATTTGCAGAGTTAAAATTGGAGAGATTAAACCTAGATCATTTAAATGAGGAAGAAAATAGAGAAATAATTAAATTGCTCAAAAGATATAATAAATTATTATTTAAAGACGGTGATAAATTGACTAACACAACGGAAATCCAACATGAAATTAAAACTACAACGCAGCAGCAGATTAATTCAAAATTGTATAGGTATCCACCTCAGCATGAAATTGAAGTTAGAAAACAAATTAAGGAAATGGAAGAGCAAAATATTGATTCTATTCTAGACAAATTAGGGAGAGCACAATATTTTACTACTTTAGATTTAGCAAAAGGATACCATCAAATTCTAGTGAAAGAGGAAGATCGTGAAAAAACAGCCTTTGTAACACCACATGGACTTTATGAATTCGTAAGAATGCCTTTTGGATTGAAAAATGCACCAGCCACATTTCAGCGACTAATGAATGAAATACTTAGAGACTATATAAATAAAACATGTGTAGTGTATTTAGACGATATTCTAATATTTAGCACATCATTGAATGAACATATTAGGGCGATAGGCGAAATTTTTAAAATTCTTGAAAGTAAAAATCTTAAAATTCAAATTGATAAATGCAATTTTTTGAAGAAAGAAACAGAGTTCTTAAGACATATTTTAAAAGGGAAGATATGAAGCCAAATCCTAACAAAATTAAAGTTATAGAAAATTTACAAATACCAAAAACAGAAAGACAAATTAAAAGTTTTTTAGGAATCACCGGTTACTATCGCAAATTCGTAAAAGACTACGCTAGAATAGCCCAACCTATAACCAAGTATTTGAAAAAAGGAGTTAAAATTAAACTTAAAGACCCAACATACTATATTGAAGCATTTGAAAAATTAAAAATACTAATAAGTACTCATCCAATAATACGTTATCCAGATTTCGAAAAACAATTTACGTTAACAACTGATGCATCCAATTATGCGATTGGTGCAGTATTATCACAAGAGGGACACCCAGTGTGGTACACCTCAAGAACTTTGAATAACCACGAAAGAAATTATTCCGCAACAGATAAAGAATTTCTTGCGATAATGTGGAGTATAAATTATTTTAGACCATACCTCTATGGAAATAAATTCAAAATTTTTACAGACCACCAACCGATAAAATTTTTACATTCTAAATACAAAGGAAAAGATATATCAGCTCGACATCAAAGATGGTTATTAAAACTTGGAGAATACCAATTTGACATTGAATATTTAAAAGGCAAAGAAAATAAAGTAGCAGACTTTTTAAGTAGGATAAAAGAAAATGAGAATATTATTTCAGAAAATATGGATGAAATTATTTCCAATAATTCAAATTATTCTATAAACAATATGGAAGAGGAAGATGAAGAAACTTTAGCAACAGTGCACTCAGCAGAAGAAGAATTAGACGACCATTTTTATATCAAAGAAGAAATTGTTAACAAATATAAGACGCAAATTATTTTAACAGACAACAAAACTGAAGAGTTAAAAATTATACACGGTAAAAGAATTATTTTCATTTCGGAATACGATTTCGATAATTTGAGTGAGATATTTAGGAAGTATATCACAAAAGGTAAAATAGGAATATTTTCAGAAATTTCAGAATATCATTATAATATAGTTCAGGAAAAATTAATCCAAATGTTTTCTAATGATAGTCAATTAGAATTTATAAAATGTACAATGAGAGCACAAGATATTAAGACAGAAGTAGAAGCAGTCAAACAGATTTCTTTATATCACGTTAGGGAAAGCTCTCATTCAGGCATTCAGGAAACATACAACCAAATAAAGAATAAAATATATTATCCAAAGTTATTGCAATTAATTCAAATTTTAATTAACCAATTTGAAATATGTCAGGAAGTTAAGTTCGACAGAAATCCTATTAAACCAAAATTAAAACTTTCGGAGACGCCTTCAAAAATTAATGATATTATACATATAGATACGTATGTAATGAAAGGGCATCATTTTTTGACAATAGTAGATAAATTTTCTAAGTTATTATTGAGCAGTTAGAAGATCATTTTACTAAAGTAGGGAAACCTAGAAAAATTATTGCAGACAATGAATTTAAAGCAATAAATAATCCATCTAACAATAGTCATACAGGTAATGCAGATGTAGAAAGATTCCATAATACTATAGCAGAAAAATTTAGAATATTATATAAGTTAAATAAGGGGTTATCAATAAAACAATTAATACAAAAAGCAATTAGAAAATATAGTGAAAGATGTCACTCAACAATAAAATGTACACCAAATAAGGTACAGCATAATGAAGTAGATTCGGAAATAATAAAAAACAATTTAATAGCAGCAAAGAAAAAAATTATAAATAAATTAAATCAGAAAAAAGAAAATTATGAGGAAAAGAGAGAAGAAGGATTTATAAAAAACTATAAAGCTGTTAGGCATAAGGAACAACCTAGATACAAGAAAGAAAAGTTAGAAAATATTCATCCTTCCAATATAAAAAGACCTTTAAAATTTACAGATTTGGATAATGTGGACAGTAATAGCTTTAATGACACAGATTTGACAGAAATAAAGGAACAATAGGCGAACACGACAGACAAAATATACAAACATAATATAATATTAATATTAAGAATATAATATCGATTATAATAAGCTAAAATATCTACAACTAGGAACAGTAATTGTAAATAATACATTTCTAGTATTTGGAATAAAAATACAAAAAAAAATTTAGAAGATGTACAAATAAGAAAAATTTTCCCAATACCTAATAAAGAAAACAATGAAATAGATGCAAAAATAGAGGAAATATTTTATTACAGAAATAAAACATTGATATTTGAAGAAAATAAATCATTAGAACAAATGAAAACAAGCAAACATTGTATTTTAAAAAAATAATTGTAATCTTGTAAAATTTAAAGAACTCGAAATAATACAACTAAATATAAAAACAATTCTTATTAAAAATGCAAACATTTTTAAAATTAATGATACATGTAATCAAGAACTACCATTAATAAGTGGAAACCATGTAATAAGATTTAATAATTTTTCAATTAAAATTAATGACTATTATTTTACAAATTTTGTTGAAGATATAAAGGAAAATATTGTAACCGTAAAATATAAAGACAGTCAGAATTTCACGAAAAAAATTAGTTTTGAAGAAATTGTAGAAGAACATAAATCAAATATAGAAAACATTTTTAAATTGAAAATACATACGAATGTATCACATATTTGCAACATATTAAGCATAATTATAATTTTGTTAATAGCTACTGCCCTTATCAAAAAAAACACAAATATATAAAAATAATATTAAATAAAAGAATTCAGGAGAATTCTAATCTGAAAGGTGGAGTAGTTACATATATAAATAAGCCAGCAACAAACAGTAAAACTGATAAATTTGCTGAATTTCTTAATGAAATAAATAGATCAACCGGAAATCAGTAAAATTGTAATATGATACCATTTCCTTTGCTATTGTAAAAATCAACTTAAAAGATACAAAACAAAATCACTTTGTTAACAATATTTCCAAGAATCTGTATAAACTATTAAGTTATGAGGTTATTATCTTAATCAGCATTTAAGTAAAAATGATGTATAAACAAGCACTTACTTTCTTGCAAAACATATGTAATAAGTATAATAAGTACTTATGATTTGTAAGCAATAATTCATTGCAATAGTAACTTTGATGAATATAATTAATAAAGTGAAAATTCAGTCTGATTCCAATATCCAAACCACCTGGTTTAATTTCTTTAGGGTTAAACTCGGTACTAACTTTTTAAAAACGTTCGAACGCGACCGTGATATAAAATTCGCGCACATGTTATTATTGATAAGTGATAATATGATTTGAATTCACGAAAGCGAATATAAACACATATGATCATGCCACATGTGAATATAAGTTTTGAATGATAAAATATTCGTTTAATGTTCATTTATCACTATTGTAATATATTTCAGTTTTTAAATAATATTATGATAGTTTGTTATATAAATATGTAAGTATGAATATATCTAATACAAAAAAAAATAAAAAAATAGGCTATATTTTTACATTAACTACGAATATTGCTTTGAAAAAGTAATTTAATTTAAACGTATTCAATTGCACATGTATTCATTAATGTGCACAAAAAGAATTCATACGAAAACACATGTTTGCATATAAACGTCAATATATAAGCAAAAGAGCGAACATACGTCTGTTAGTTTTGAACATAATTTTTATTCCACGCTCAGCTCTGTTCAAGCGAAAATGTTAAAATTTCTGCTGCCGAGCTGGCAGTGGTGAAACTCCTCCATCTCGACCGAGTTAGCCAAAAATATTTTTACGTTTTTCGCGCCGTCAACCTTCTCTATTATAAACGTTCTCTGCTATAAGCTGTCACTTCAGCAGTTTGACAGCGCAGTTTTCATTTCTATCAAAATTTCGAAGAGGCAAAAAACCCATTTGCATATATGCCAACGGCATTTTCATTTCGCTAATATGAAAATTAGAAGAGCGAGTATTAAGACGGTTGTGTTATATTATAAAAATAAAGTATATTTTCAAAATTACATTTTTTCAAATAATTAATATTTAGTTTAATATTGTTAATTTACAGAAAAATTATGCAGTTTGCAATATTGTTAATTTTAGCAATAGCAATACGTTTGACAGTTAGTATTCTATAAATTCTATCCTGTCGAGATGCCCCGTTATACCAGAGAACCTATATTTATAGAGAAGGTTCACGATGTCGAGAATTTAGGGGATATTTAAATTTTGGAATATTTACTGCTTTGGTGAGCGTGTAGAGAACGTATACTTATAGAGAAGGTCCAACAACGGACAAGCGTGTGAACTGTCAAAAGCTAACAAAATGCAATGAACGTGTTTCACCACTACTTGCTCAGAAGGAGAAATCTTAACAGTGGTGCGTGAACAGAGCTGAGCATTCAATGAAAATTATGCTCAGAAATATTAGTATGTATACATTGCAATTACAGATGTACATATGTTGGCCGTTTGTTTATAATTTTATACGTTTACATGAAATCATATTAATTGATATGATTATCATTTTGCGAATTTTTATGAATAGATGCAAAAGTGATAACATTCTAATTAAATTATGGTACAGTAGACGCTCACAAATTATAACTCTCAAAAATTAGAACATCCAGAAATTAGAACCAGACGCTCTGAAATTAGAACTTGAGGTTCTATTTTCTGAGAGTTTTTTTTTTATTTTTAACACAAGGGAATTCCCAATCTTGGGTTTTATTTTACTGAACAATGGTAAAACAGAAAGGGGAATCCCCAGGTTATATTTTAGTTTTTGTTTTGCCATATTTTTGGTGTTTTCGTCATTCATTTTGTGAAATTTGATACACGTGGACATATTTTTCTAGACTCTACCGAAAACTAAAAATAACTTTCTAAAAATGTTAAATAAACGTAAAAAAACACTTTATCTTTGGAAACCAAAGTAAAGATATTGGAAAAGCTAGACAAAGGAGTTCAAGGGAATCGTCTAGCGCTAGATTTCAATGTGAGAAAATCTGCCATCAGCTATATAAAGTCAAATAGATCATCTATATTAAATGCTGTTTCTAACACTTATCAGGAAGCAAAAAATAAAACTATGCATAGTGCCGAATATCCGAAAATGGAAAGTCGTCTTTATGAGTGGTTTTTAAAACAACGCGAAAGGAAGTGTACATTGACAGCAACAATATTAAAGGAAAAAGCTAAACAAATTTTTGGTGAAGGATACCCCGATAAAAATAAAAATGCATTCCGAGCAAGCGATGGATGGTTTATTAAATTTAAAAAGCGACACGGCATTCGTTTTTTAAAAATTAGTGTCGATATTCTTTCTAGTGATATTGCCTCGATCACTCCATTTATTCCCAGATTCCGTGCAAAAGTCACTGAAATAGGATTGATAGAGTCTCAATTATATAATGTGGACGAAACCGGATTATTTTATCGTTGCCTACCAGATAAAACATATGTCTCTGCTTGTGAAAAAAGTGCGCCTGGATACAAAATTCTAAAAGAACGAATTACAATTTTACTTGGTTCAAATGCTTATGGCTCTCACAAATTAGTGCCCTTAGTTATTGGAAAAGCCAAAAATCCCAGGAGCTTCAAAGATTTTAAAAATCCACTTCATTACAACTTTTCCAAAAATGCTTGGATGACGTCTCGGATCTTTCATGATTGGTTTCACAAGATATTTATTAATGAAGTAAGAGGAAATAATTTTGCTTTTAATTTCTTTAATTTTAAAATATTTTTTTGTTTATAGGTCATCCAGTTTTCTCAAAAAAATAACTTGCCTCCGAAGGCTCTTTTGCTTATTGATAACTGCTCCGCGCATGCACCAATTGAGCATCTTCAAAGCAAAGATGGCAGCATAGTTGCATATTTCTTGCCGCCAAATGTGACAACAGCTGTGCAACCAATTGATCAAAATCCCCTAAAGTTAACAAAACTTGTTTACAGAAGTAAGTTACTTGCTGAAATAATAGCTGAAGGTGGTGCACTGAATAGTCTGTTGAAATCCCACTCCATCCGAAAGGCAATAATATTTCTGAAACAAGCTTGGGATGAGATAACGCCAATAGTGATGAGGAATTCTGGGTCAAAGTTGTTAAATTGGGACTCTGACCAATACGACAGCGATGATGATGTGCCACTAGCACAGTTACTTAACAAAACTGAGGACTGCAATGAAGCTCTCTAAGTAAATCAAACTCTTTTAGCAGAAATTGACAGTTCCATGTGTATTGTTGACATCGAGAAATGGAATGGAGATGAGTTTGAAGATGGAACTGGTTACGACCTAAGTAGCGATGATGAGTTTTCTGATAGCAGTGAAGACGATGTTGTTGAGAACATACCAGTTATTTCAAATGCTATAGCTATTGAAAGCGTTAACTGTCTTCCAGTAAACACATGGCCAATCTGTTGACCCTCCGTAACGATATTGCTATATCGGATTTAAAGAAACCAAAAAAAAACAAACAAATATTACTGGTTATATGTCAAACAAAAATGTAATGTAATGTTATGTAATGGACTGAATTTTTATGTTTTTAAATAAAATAAGAAAAAAAATAATGTTTTGTATATAGTTTTTGGAAGTGGCTTAACTATTAGTTTTACTATTTACGTTAAAAAAACCGTCCAGAAATTAGAAGATTTCGGAATTAGAACTACCCCAAAAACAAAGTGGTTCTAATTTCCGAGCGTTCACTGTATTTGCAAAATATATATTTTTAGCAACAACAGTTAATTTTTAAATATTTCTTATGTTTCGTAATATAATATAAGTTCATATATGAATATGTTTGTATATATGCTATATATGTATATTAGATACTATCATAATATCTTAAAAAACTTAATATATTACAAAAATGTTGTAAGTAAATTACATTTCTTCATTTAAAATTTCTTACGCATCTAGATATTAGCACATAGTAACATACATACTATGTATAGTACATACATAAGTAGAATTCAAATTCAAAACGTGATATTATCATTTATAAGTAAAAAGTGTGCGCGCACTGCTCTATATGTACATACATGTGCATATGTGTACGACAGTGCCGAACAGATAATGTATTCACAAACCAACATCCAAATATGCGTACACATGTAAATATGTCACTCACAAAAACTACAAACATTGCTTTAGAAAAACAACAATCGTTTCAAATGTATGACATACTTACATATATGCGTTCACATGTAGATAAGTAAGTCACCCGCAAAAATTACAAATATTGTTCTACAAAAACAACAATGGTTTCAAATAGCGTCAGCAGCGTCACAAGTCAATATGGCAGCCAAATAGTCGATGCCCAAATTTGTAGAAAAACACCTAACAACAATGTTTTCATTCATGAACGCAAGCGCACTTACAATAGGCAAACTTGCTTCATTCATAAAAACAAACACCATCACATCTCCCCAAGCATGCCTTTGCCTACAAGCATCTTTTTTATTGCAAAAGCTAAACATCATAAATTTAACAATTTCTAATATTTGTATGGGAAGGAAAAAGTGACAACCCCGCAAATATAAGTATTCAAATATATTATAATAAAATTGACAACATAGTTTATTTGTCGATTTTCAAGTCAAGAAATGTGTCAAAGAAAATATTCAATATTCCTCTGATTTATGTGTACAGTGATTCCCGGTTAAGTAGTACTCTGCTTAAATGAAAATCATCCCTCTTAACTGCCTATATTTTGCTGCATCTCACGGTTTGTTTTTTGAAATACATAGAAATTATTGTTTTAAGTACCACTCGCTTAAGTATCCGCACTCGCTTATGTGCCATATTAAATTTTTATTTTTAACAAACCACAAAAATCTGTATCTTTGATTATGGCACATAACCCGGATTGACTGTATTTGTCAAGGGATGTAAAAAATATTGTTACGCGGCTTGCAAAAATCTGCGTCGATATGTATGCAAGCCAACAACACAATGTTGTGACTTTTTGACTCTTTGACAAAACGTGAGCTTCGGCCATTGATTGTCCGGGACAACAGAGATTTCGCATAAAACAATATGTGTACATATTTACATACATAGTGTGTGTGTACAAATTTACAAACATTATGCGTATGGTTCTTTTTGTTTACATGCTCACATAATTACATACATACGTGAATATGTGCGACCGCTTGGCCTTTAAACTTTTAAAGGCCTGCAAATAAATATGTACATGTGTATACTATATATGTATCTTATCAAACTTACATTAATTAGATATTTAGATAACAACATATACATGACTATTATATGTATATTCCGAACGATTTTAAGGAATTCATCATGAAATAGTTCAATTTGTACGTACATGCTTGTGTGCTTTGATATAAAATATATATGTATGTATATAGAAAATATACATAAATACTTATATATGTATATATAGTATGTAAATTATATGCAGAGTCGTTTGCGCATTGGAAATATGCGAATCTGTAAGCGTACATTCCTTAACATCGGAAATAGCATAATTTCTCATTTAACACCGAAAATGCTCAATTCTGCCCCACTTAACCTCAGGGGACACGAAAATTGCAGAATTTAGCATTTTCGGTGTTAAATGAGAAATATAATGCTAATTTCAATGTAAAGAAATGTACGCCTACAGATTCGTTTATTTTCTATGCGCATATATCGGGTGATTTTTTAAGAGCTTGATAACTTTTTTTAAAAAAAAACGCATAAAATTTGCAAAATCTCATCGGTTCTTTATTTGAAACGTTAGATTGGTTCATGACATTTACTTTTTGAAGATAATTTCATTTAAATGTTGACTCATGTGGTTTCAACAAGATGGCGCTACATGCCACACAGCTCGCGATTCTATGGCCATTTTGAGGGAAAACTTCGGAGAACAATTCATCTCAAGAAATGGACCCGTAAGTTGGCCACCAAGATCATGCGATGATAGCGATGATGAGTTTTCTGATAGCAGTGAAGACGATGTTGTTGAGAACATACCAGTTATTTCAAATGCTATAGCTATTGAAAGCGTTAACAATTTAATAAATTGGTGCAACAAGAGTGAATTGTCTTCCAGTAAACACATGGCCAATCTGTTGACCCTCCGTAACGATATTGCTATATCGGATTTAAAGAAACCAAAAAAACAAACAAATATTACTGGTTATATGTCAAACAAAAATGTAATGTAATGTTATGTAATGGACTGAATTTTTATGTTTTTAAATAAAATAAGAAAAAAAAATAATGTTTTTTATATAGTTTTTGGAAGTGGCTTAACTATTAGTTTTACTATTTACGTTAAAAAAACCGTCCAGAAATTAGAAGATTTCGGAATTAGAACTACCCCAAAAACAAAGTGGTTCTAATTTCCGAGCGTTCACTGTATTTGCAAAATATATATTTTTAGCAACAACAGTTAATTTTTAAATATTTCTTATGTTTCGTAATATAATATAAGTTCATATATGAATATGTTTGTATATATGCTATATATGTATATTAGATACTATCATAATATCTTAAAAAACTTAATATATTACAAAAATGTTGTAAGTAAATTACATTTCTTCATTTAAAATTTCTTACGCATCTAGATATTAGCACATAGTAACATACATA